>NW_004524819.1:1104767-1114505 GCF_000260255.1 Octodon degus | reverse complement strand
GCCAGGAACTAAGAAAAAAGCAGTTGTAGGTATTTTGTCTGTAGACAATGAGAATTTCAAACCAAGATTTTTGATAGGATTTCCTTTATATGTGATCAACTTGTTTTCTTTAAAAGCTTTTAATATGCTGTTCTTGTGCTGAGTTTCTGGGATCTTGATTGTTATATGTCTAGATGTAGATTGATTTTAGATCATGGTCATTGGTGTTGTATATTCCTCAGTTCTCTGTAGGTGATATTCTGTTTCCATGCTTGGGAAGTTTTCTGCTAGTATTTCTGTAAATAAACTTTGTATGTCATTTAAAAAAAAAAGACCTTATTGATTGCTCCTTATCAAGAACTGAATCTTGAAATATCCCAAGAGGCGAGGCATGCTAATTATAATTAATAGTGCAGGGTTTTCTTTCAAAGTCATTAGTGATTCATTAAGCTGACAACACAAGCTGTTTAGTACTTGAACTTTATAAAAAGATTTCAGAATAAGGAGTGCCACCATAAGGATGTTGGAAACTGCTGTTTGAAATTTCAAACTGCTCTGCAAGCACGACATGAGGTCCATTTGACTTTTCTTTTTAATTCAGGTAGAATTTGTTCCTTTGGAACCTCATGAGTATATGTATCTTGCTCAGGGAAAATGGAGTTTGAGTGTTGAAAGGTAGTTTGACTTTTGCTTCTTTTCCTCTACCAAACTTCCCCTGCTATACTCTGTGTCCCAATATTGAAGACTACATTCTGTGAAGAAAAGAACAAAGTTGAATCACAACAGGCAGGGAAACGTTCTTGTGGCATGCATTTAGTTGTATACCTCAAAGCCATTTCTTCTCTCCTACTAATATTTTTTATTCAAGGTAATGCAGAAAACTGCAAGCTTCTACAGTTTCCTTTTGATGGTAAAATAAGAGGTGTGGTTTTACTTCTAAGGGGAAATTTGCTCAGATTTCTTGGATAGCTTTTGCTTTCCTGATAAATTCAGACATCTTAATATGTTCAAAGTCTTTCCTCTTCTCCATGCCTTGATAGAGACATGCTATCTGAGTTTTCACACACATATGCAAGCGGGAGTCAGGATGGACAAAAAAAGTGCAGACCCTGGTTCTGATATCACCAATTGATTGAATAAATGCCAGCAGCTGTCTACTTCTAGGCTTCTTCATATTTTAGAGAAAAATATCTCATTTAAGGCACTGTAAGTCATGTTTTCTACCACTGGAAGGTAAAATCGTTGCTAACTAACACATTTGGCCAGGAAAGAAATTCAGCATTCACTTGCAAATCTGAAGAGATTTCATTCTTTAAAATAAACTCTTACATTACAGCGAGGTGCTTCTTGGGAATAAATGTTAGGATCTCACAGTGCGTGAAGGTCACACACAAGCTTGTTAGTAATATCTCTACCCCTCCTGTTTCACTTGAGAACAAAGCAAACAATAAAATCATAACTTAATTAAAGCAGTATACATCTCATTATCACTGATATTGATCACAAGTTGATGATTACAAGTAAAAACTGAAGCCTTCTGAGGATACCATTAGGTGGCCCATCCTGGAGGCAAAATCTTCAGCCTTTTCTTGGACGTGGGAAGTTTTTTCTGATACTGTGATACGGAATTACCTTCAATATGACATTGAATGACAATCCTTCCCCAAAACAGCATTTTTGATGAAAATACATTTGAATATTTTTGGTGGTGCTAGGGATTGACTCTAGGACCTTTTACATTTTAAACACTAACTATATGTCAAGAGCTTACATTTGATAATTTTAATAATCAAGGTAAAAAGACCTCAAAGGATATAGACATAAAATTATCATTTCCAATGTGAGTGCTATCCACAGATTAAGCCACATACTTTTGTTGTGTGAAAATGAGGATGCTAACAACCATCTCTTTGGAGAAGCATGATAAGCTCACTTGCTACTTTGCACACAAGATTGGATACCCTGTGAAAGCAGCTGTTTTAAACATGTTCAGTAGCTCATCACTCAACATATTTTCCTCAGAGAATGAGCAATGGCATCAATGAAGAGCTTAAAATAAATGCAAAATCCTGGGCCCTGATCCAGATCTGTAATGGGTTCTCCAGGCACTTCAGACACATTAGAGCTCAAGAAGCACTGAATTAAAAATTGAAGAATGTTCCCAGCCAGTTGCAATACCTGGAATTAAGAGATAATAATTAATCAAAATCCAGTGAAAAATAGACACCATCTAATATTTAGAGGGCTACAGATGTTGCCTGCAAACACTACAAAGATTTCCAGCATTTACTATGGAAACAAGAAGGAAAATTACTCTGCCTGCAGCACAAATATTGAATGTATTTCAAAAGTTCACAGTTGAATTTCACCCTAAAGGTCATTTTATCAAATCTCTGAGTTTAGTATACATTCTTTAAAATGACAGTGATAACATTTGTTTCCGGGAAGCATTCCATTGACAAGAAGTGCAGGTTTTTAAGAAAGAAGCCGCCCACTGTCACCTTCATGAGATAACACAAATATCTCAAGAGTCTGGTATTCTGTCTACTTTAAGGCACAAGAAAGGGTTACATTGACCATTTGTGTTACTAGAACAGTCAGAAGCTCTACAATGCTATTAGCATATTGTCCACAACATTCTCATAAGAACTGGGAATTTATTTTACAACCAGTAATAGTTTGGATTTGCTTGAGAAGTAAAACACATTTTGCATTTCTAAGAATATAATCATCTAGTCAAATATGATCACATATAGCCTATATCCTATCACTGACTACACTAACTATGAAAGTCAGTGGTGTTCTGAACAGTACTCCCAGGAGAGATTAAACAAATTTAGGCTTAGAGGTGTTATTAAAATTTTACCAAATGTAACAGTGATCATTGGAAGCAGAAGTCTTCTAAGAGAACATCAGAATTTCTCATCTTACAAACCTAGCTGTCAGTCCTTGACACAAAACTACTGCAATCAGCAATACAGTGGTCTCGGGCAGCGATTTTCAAAGTATTATTCTTGGACCAGCATTTTTGTTGTAAGCAGCTGAATTAGATAAAAATATTACAGGCAGTCAGACATGGGTAGGGTCTCAAAGGAGCCAACATCGAATGCACCTGTGAGAGAGCTGGACACTCCTGCTGTGCACCAGATCTAAAAACCAAAGATCAAACAAATGCTTACTTCCCTAAAAGATAAGCATCCAGGATTGACATTCTAAATAGGTTTCTATCACCTTGAGCAAGCCTGGAAGAGTCACTAGAGGAAAAGCCCCCTAGAGGAAAAGCCCCTGTTCTGTATTCATGCTACGTGACTCACTTCCACATTTGGTCCCAGATTTAATCAATTTTACTTGAGCAACTGTGCTTGTAATCTTACTGGTTGACAGTAGTTTTGTCCCATCTAACGAGTTCCCATGTTCTCCACCTTAGGCCCACCTCATCACATGGTTTTACTCTATAAAAATCCCTGGAAATGACAGATTCTTTGACAATCCACTCAGGTTCCTTTCCGTTCATCTCTCAGACAGGAGCCTTTTTTACCCCATAAACATATTCTGTTCTTAACCTCTGTTGTTCCTGAAATTCATTCTTTGGTTTTAAAGAAAACAAACTCAGTCCACGTATCTTTCAGATTGGGAGTTTCATTTCCCTGTCATTACCACTCCACTCCACACCTACGTGAGGGCAAGCAACCTGTGTTTAATAAGTCCACCAGGTGATTCTGAGAAATGCCAACATTTGAGAACTGTTAGTATCAATACTAAATACCTCTTTTTCCCAAAATAAGACCTAGGGGGCAAATAATTAGGCTAAAAACTATAGATTAAAAATGTTATTCTCAAATAGCCCACCCTTGCCTTGCCTATCATCACTATTCTCTTTCTCTGTGGCTACTCTGTAAAGCAGTTAAAAATAAATTGATTGGGCTGGGGTGTTTTTTTTTTTTTTTGGTTTTTAAAAAATAATTTTATTAAGAAACAAATAGCAATGAGACAGTTTCAAAAGCGATTACTAGCACAGTTTCAATAATTAATACATTGCATATAGTTGTCTTAGTGGTTATTCATTGTACAAAATGCAGACATGATATCCTGATATCTTTTAGGGAAGTAAGCATTTGTTTGATCTTTGGTTTTTAGATCTGGTGCACTATTAGAAAAAATCTCTCTATTCATTGAATTAAGAGAATACAGTTGTATATCTATCCTAGCTATTTTATTATTGGTAGGGCTGGGTTTTTTGATCTTCAGTTTTCAAGGCTGATTATTTGCCAGCCAGGTCTTATTTTCAGAGAAATGCAATGCGTACTCCCAGTTCTTTATATCTATATAGACCAATAGCATACTGACACAATGACAATAGTTTGCAAGCCACACATTCAGTAGCCCTAGTCTACACATTGATTAGGGTTTTTTCCTAAACAAAGCAATGAAATTACATAATTTTTATCAATTCCAAGATGTACTTCTTTTTCCACATCTTAATAACTCTGAAGTTGGACTGCACCGTAAAATCTCTATCAGCCATGAGGCAACAGAACTTAGCTCTCTCAGCCTGGGCATATGCAACAACACTTCCAAAGTGCATGTCTAACACATGAAAAATTGTCAGAAATAAATGGGGATTCCTTTAAAAGAAATGTTGTGTCACTTGTGATTTTTATGGCAAAACGATACTGTGTGTAAAATTATAGACATTGATGACAGAAGAAACTGATTCAGGATTGTAGGCGTCTGAAAATTTCTAAGAAAGCTTTGTAAATAAATTTAGCTTAAATTTTCAACTAGGTATACTTGAGAGTTATATGATAAACATCAATGTGTACCTTTAAAGATCTTTTATTAAGTACAAAATACTAAGTGATATAAAAGTACTATGTCAGTTTAATTGACAGCATTTTTCCTCTTTATCATAGGTAGATTAAAAATGTGTTTTACAATTGACAGATTATTAAAAATAAGTACTGTCGGTCCTTTATAAAAGTTATTTGTCAGTGCATATCTAGGCTATAGTAAATTAGTGAAGTCCCAGAAGGTCTCTTAAAAAGAAAAACTAAACAAAAATCCTAAGTTGAAATATAATTGATAAACAAAAACAAGCTTGCCCTTAGAGTAAATGTTGATGTCCATTGCATCAAGCTGGACATCCAGAAGAATGCTAAATCTGTAGACAGCCAATAATTTCCTCAGCTTCCATGAAGAGCAAACATCAGTCTTCCTTGAGGGAAACTTTCTCAATTGAGGCACAACTTAACTGAACTCAATAAAACATGTTCACATATATGTGTGGAAAGATTAACAAGCCAAGGAAACCAGCTGCTATGAATGACCTGTAGAAAATATGAAAAAGAAACTTAGACCACCAAGGACTAATTCTGAATTAATATTGACATTCTGAGATATCTGGTTTTAAAAATATAAATATTTCATCATAAAATGGGAATACCATAAAACCTAGAAAGCCACATAAAATCATGGAAAAGGATCATCTGAAATATAACCAAAGAAGGTTAATATATATATATGAATGTGTAAAGGTAGATGAAGAACTATTCAAAAGAGAACTGGTAAACTGCAAGATATATCTGAGGAAGTTAAATAGATTCGGCAAACAGATATAACTAAATGGAAATTGTAGAAGTAAAGATAAGCAATACAAAGTGACATCAAGTTGCAAAATATCCACTAAAAAACTTGGTAAGATATAAGCAATGTGTGCTACCTTGGTTGCCAATGGAGTCACTTATGGAATTATAAAACTTTTGATGATGAAATGTTATCCTAGGATATCTTATTTAATTTGTCTGGAGTGTAGATTGGGCTTCAAGAATTTTTAAATTTCCCTGTATGATTCTAATGTACAGCCAAGTTAGAGAAGTAATAATATAAAAAATAGAGAATATTATTTACCTGATTTACACAAAATCTTCTTAAATATGATATAGAAAGAAAAAATAGCAAGACATGCTATAGATAAATTATAATTTACAAAAATTAAAAATTTGGTTTTCAGAGGCAATCATCAACATAATTAAATGACAACCCACCGAATAGGAAAAATGGGCTGGGGACATAGCTTAGTGCCAGAGCACCTGCCTGGCAATCTTAAGGTCCTGTGTTTGATTCTCAGTACCCTCCCCCCCAAAAATAGGAAGAATACTTTCAGAATATATCTTGTATAAGTAAGTTCTTATCTGGAATATATAGAACTCTTACAACTCAACAACATCAATAAAAATAACTCAATTAAAACTTAGCCAAAACATCTAAATGGTTATTTCTCCATTATGTACAAGTGGATAACATGCCCATGAAAAGATGATCAGAATTATCAGTCATCAAGAAAAATGTGTATGATACAAATCTATACCATTTCACATATATATTTTTTCTTTTTTATATATTTGGTATATGGTCTCACTATGCAGCTTGGACTGTAGTGATCCTCCTGTTTTCAGGCTCTCCAGAGCTGGGATTACAGGCATGCACAACAGCACCTGGTCTTGGTGATCATCTCAGCCCACCCTGGGGTGGGGCTGGTGCGGCATGTGGTGCCAGGGATCGACATTTCACAGTATTTAAAATGAGTACATTTAAATAGTGTGACAAAAATAAATGCTGATAAGAACAGGGAGAAATTAGAATCCTTGTACATTTTTGGCACGGATGTAAAATACTACAACTGTTTTCGAAAACAGTCTGATAATTTCTCAGAATGTTAAACATAAAGTGGATATATGATAAAGTAATTATATTTGTATCCTTATATCTAAGAGAAATGAAAACATAGGTTCATACAAAAACTGCTACAAAAAAGCTATATATATATATATATATATGTAATTAAAATATCTGTCTTATAATAAATAGATAAAATGTGTTATATTCATACAAAGGAATATTTCTTGGCATTAAAAATCAGTGAAGTATTAATACATGCTACCACATGGATGGTCATCAAAAGAAGCTAATGAGAAGTAAAAAAATATATTGTTTTATTCCACTTGTACAAAATGTTAAAAATAGGCAAACCCACACAGATTTAAAGCTAGATTAACTATGCTTAGTGCAGCAGAAATAGTGCCAGAAAGGCTTAGGAGGAATGCACTGCTGATGATATTAAGGTCTCTTTTAGAAGTGATGAAAATCTTTTGATATTCACTGCGGTGATGACTGTACAACTATAGGAAGATATTAAAACTTCTTAATTATCTGTTTTAATGAGAGAATTATTTATTATGTTAATTATATGACAAAAAGGAGTTACAAATGGAGAAAAAGCAATATATGAAGGAAAAATGGCTGAGAACTTTTGCAAGCTGATTAAAGACGGATATCTACAAATACAAGAGGTAAAACATATAACAAATATAATTTATTTTATTTTATATTTTTTTACATTTAGTACAGGGTCTCACTATGCATCTCTGACTCATAGTGATCCTCCTGCTTTCAATCTCCCCAGCTCTGGGATTACAGACATGCACCACCACACTCAGTCTCTGTGGAAGGCTCAGCGCACCCGGGGATAGGACCAGCATGGCATGTGGTGCCTGGGATTGAACTCAGGTCCCTGCCCTTGCCTAAACAGGTGCTTAGTCCTCTGAGCTATCTCATCAACCCTAACAAATAGAATTTAGATTGAATCTAAACTACACACACTACAATGAAACTAGAAACAACTAAGAGCAAATCCCTGGCAATCAAAATTTAGAGGGCACTGTGAATACACCAAAAGCACCATAGCATCTTAATTGCCAGAGAATAAAAGTTTAGAAAAAGGGACTATACACAATATGTCACCTTGGTTTGAAATTTCTAGCAAAACACTTGCCTGTAAGAGAAATCAGAAATTGAAACAATATTGTGCTGTTTTTCACTAACATTTGGTTCAACAGGACAGGAACACAGCTTGCCTGATGGAAACAAAATCTATCAAGTTGAAAGCTAAAAGTAAAAGGCTATGTGACAGAGCAGTTTTTATAAGAACTACTCAGAAGTCACCTAGGAGTGATGTAGAAGGAAGAGAATTAGGAACTTTTCTGTGACAGTCTGACAGGTGGAAATAGTAATGGTCTCAGGTATATGCTGGACATTATGCAACAGCATAAATCAGAAAGAGCTGTACCATACAGGGATTCCCTCCACTTGCTAAATAAGACCTTGTGCAAGATGTAAAATATCGACTCAGAGTGCACTACAGAAAAATTCTAATGGTACATTTTACTTTCCACATTTTGATTTAATTATCTCTAGGTGTCCGTCTATTTACTATGGGAAGAATTTGATTAGATATTCATTTCTTATGGGTGATTAAAGTAAACTTACTTCAAACCAACTCTGACTCTTTTACTTCTATACAAATATTTAACAATTTGCTAGGGGGTAGTGTTTAATATGAAGTTAACTAACACTTTTCTATACTAAAGTCTCCATTCTTTGTAGAAAAATCATGAATAATACAGAAAAATCAAAACCAAAATCTTAATATTCAGTTAAATGCTAGATCGGTCCACGTTCTATTTATTAAGAATGAATGAAGGCCGGGGAGATGGCTCAGTGGAATAAGCACTTCCCTGGCAAGCGCAAGGGCCTGAGTTCAATCCCCGGTTCTGCCAAAAAAAAAAAAAAAAGAATGAATGAAAGTACAAAACAGAGACAAAGGTCCAGAAACATACATGAGATTTTAACATCTTCATGAATATAAAATTAATGGGTTTTTATATATTTATTTATTTATTTATTTATTTATCTATTGCATTTTAGGGGAGCGTCGACAAGGTGTTCAGGGTCTCACTACTAGATCCGACTGTACTGATTCGCCTGTTTACAGCCTCCCAAGATCTGGGATCACAGGTGTGTGCCACCATGCCCAGTCTCAATCAAGGTCACAGGCACCCCGGGGGCCAGACCAACACTGCAGGCCCCTGCACCTGCTTGCAGGCACTTGAATTCGCTGAATTATTTGGTCAGCCCTTGGGGTTTATTTTCAAAAGAAAAACAAAAACCTTTTTAGATGTCAGACATTGTATACACACAGAATTAGTTTCCTAAAGGTATCATTAATGTTTTCAATCACAGCATCTTATTGTCAGCAGAGAAAAGCATAAATGGCTTATTGTGACCTGTCACAAGATCAACATATTTCCCATTTTGTAATGCAAAAGTGACTGAAAATATGGCAATATGTATGACTATCCAATTATTCTTTCCATTAATCCTTAATCCTAAAGTGGATCTACTGTCAGATTCATAAAATTAAAAATAAATCTAAGTAGGAGCTTGTGAAGAGCTAGATTTTAAATGCATGCTGTCTCTTCTTGAGATTGTATATTTAAGTCTCCTGTAAAGGGATTTATTAGATTTCACAAAAGTAAAAATATTTAATTTGCCTTCATCCTTTCCTTCTGTAAATGTGTATTAAGAATTGTCTGTTTGCCAAGAGGGCTTCCATTATTCACTTTAGTGGTGGTAAAAAACAACAAAAATGACGAGTGTGGAGTTGTCCCAGATATGCCATAAGAAAGCCTCTCTAGGAAATGTGTAGCATGAAAACAAATATGATATGTGCAGTGAACAGTACACCCAAAAGGGCAACTGGGGATGCCAGGGAAAAGGATCAAGAAAGAAAAAAGTTTGTGAGAAGAAACTCAGGGAATAAATGTGAGGTTAAAAAAGCTACAACTCTTGTTGCATAGGTTCTGCTTTACCTTGGTCTTAACCATCCAGTAGAAAAGTATGAAGATGAAATATAGGAAGTAA
>NW_004524819.1:1103009-1104557 GCF_000260255.1 Octodon degus | reverse complement strand
AAATAACACTGAGGGTCTTGTACAGCAATTAACCACTAAGAAGAATATATGCAGTGTATTATTTGTTGAAAATGTACTTTCGATTTGATTTGAAACTGTCTCATTGCTATATGTTTATCAATAAAACTTTGAAAAGAAAAAAAATAAATGTGAGGTTAGAAATTTGGGCTTAATAATTTATCTCATCATTTACCATCTAATTTCAATTCATGTAGTTCACAATCTATGCTTGTGTTCAACAACATACTATTAATTATTTTATTAGGTTCTACTCAAAAAATTCTTGTCTGCATCCAAGGTGCTTCCCACACATCTCCTTCTCTGTGTTTTCAAGCTACTCAGATAAGTTCATGATAAGAGTAAATGAATCCTTTAGTCCTGATTCCCCAAGATTGGTTTAGAAGCTCAGTATTGTTCTTTGAGTGGCCTCTTAATGAATACAATTATTTGCCACTTGATCACCATTTATCAGTATATTTAAGATATTGGAAACTTTGTTCAACACTAATGGTACCAATAGCTCAAAGCACCAGGGAGATCTCAGCTTTGGGGGAGAATACAGATTCTAGAAAGTGCTTAATTTCTTATCAACTGGAGAATCATAAATGCATTTATTCCAGAGGCAGATCTTGGTTTATGTTTTGTGTCTTCATGTTCCCAACTAGTGATGTCTATCAGAAGTATTTTGCTTTGACAATAAATGTTATCATCTCACCTCTCAACCATGTATCATTTGCAATGCTATTTATTAATTTGAAAGTTTAAATATTAATAGTATTTGACTTGAAGCACTTTTGTGAGAATTAAGTAGGTAGGATAGCTTATGACAAAAAACTTGGCATCTTAATGTTTTATATAATTATTAGTATCAAAATGACTAGAAACATTTAAAAATGTTGGAATATCTTGGAACCACTACTATTAAAGACTTATTTCTGTTCTACTTGGCATAAATGGCTTAAGTAGTCTCTATTATATTATAATCACCTACCTTTTCATTTGTAATTATTTTTACTTGGCTTTCTCCTCTTTCTTGGATAGAACCTAAATATAGAGTTCTGATTCTCATAATTTTACTCAATAGTTTAATTTACTAAGTAGGGCAAAGCTATTTTATTATATGAAGTTAGATTGACAGCTATACAAAGAGTCAAACAAATGAAGTGTATACTTTTAAATTAAATCTTAATTTAGTATGACTCATAAGGGATGTATCAAGCTACACTTCTGATGAGAATACTTGTTGTCAAAACTTAGCTATATCAGAAATTGTTGACCTGAGTCCCCTACAGCTCAACATAACAGCATGGCTTTACTTCTTATATTTCATTTTTATACTTTCTTTCTGGATGGTTAAGACCAAGGTAAAGCAGGACCTATGCAACAAGAGTTGTAGCTTTTGGGTCTGATGAGGTCAGTGAAATCCCCTCAGGATTTATCCTGAGATCCTCTATCTCAGATTGCAGAACCTTTGTCAGTGTCAGCCATGTGGATGAGTCACGGCCATTGCTTGGCCAATGTGCTCTCTGTGAAAGCCTGAGAGAATGT
>NW_004524819.1:1092987-1102379 GCF_000260255.1 Octodon degus | reverse complement strand
TATCCCATACCAGTGTGGTGCTACATACCTTAATTATATACAATATAGTTTATCTTTAAAAATACCAGGCAAGAAAAGGGTAATTATGAAGAACAGACTATGCAGAAACCATATCCAAAATGCATAGGTGAGATCAGTTAAGAGAAGGTGTCCTTGATGCTCATTTCTCAAAGAAATACATCTGGATAATCTAAAAAGGCCACAGCTCCTGAAAATATCAGCAAATCTCTGTCCCATCCCTTTCACCTATATTTAACTCATTTGAGGCAAAAATTAACATAATTTAATCTCTATATTTTAAGACTAATTTGCCTACATGTTTAATATGGCATGCTTACACTCATTCACCTGTTTTCTTATTTTTCCATTTAAGTATATTTATTAATCTGCTTGCATAGAAGGTTTATCTTTTTTATCATTTTTCTATTTCTCATCCACCCAAGATAAATACAACACATTGTTTAAATCAGTAGTTATTGAGCAATACTATGTACAGTCATTACCTTCTCCTTTTTTATGCCTTTTCTACTACCCTTTGACATCAATACCCAGCTGTTATCTGGACTGTCTTTTACCTTCACTCTGGAAGGTTACTGTTATCCATCCATAGTTAAATTCCAGGTTCTATAATTCCAAGATTTTCCTATTTCTTGGTTCATTCTTTCTTTTAGATGAACAAAAAAAAGTTGTGATTTTTTCCAAGATCTTGAGTACCTAAGGGTATTTTTTCTACACTCATAGTTGATTGATAATGTTGGCTGATATGGAATCCTAACTGAGAAATATTTTTTTTACCAATTTCAGAGGTCTTGTTCCTAATTGTCTTGTAGTTTCCTAAGCTGCTTTAAAAATCCAGTGTTAATCCTTTCATGAAATAAGCTTTTGTTTTCTTCTTAAAAGCCTATGGAATCTCATGTTCATTCTTTTTTAGTTAAACGTATTTGTATGCCCTTTAAATCTAGTAACATGTTTTTTTAATTATATAAATATTCTTGATAAATTTTTTTCAAAATTTTCTGTTTTACTCACTTTGTCTTCTTTTAATTTGGATTGATTATAAGACAGAGGTTGGACTTCCCCTAACTAACCTTTTCTCTTTTAATCAAACTCACTTTCTTTTGGTTAAACTTTCAGATTATTATTTAGTTTAATATTCTAATCTTTCAGTTGAATTGTTATTATTGCTGTCACATCCTTAACTTCTGGGAGTTCTTTTCTTTTCTGTGAATGTTTCTTTCAATAATATGCTGCCTTCATTTCTACATGTGACCATTTTCCTCTCTAAGTATATTACTTTGGGCGTTTGGAAAATTTTCTTAATCAGTTTTCTACTACTATGAGGAAATACCTGTGATTACCAGGTTAAAAGAGGGAAAATGTTGATTTTGGCTTAGTTTCAGAAGTTTCAGCATATACTTGGTTGGTCTTTTTTTCCATAATTTTATTGATAAACAAATAGCAATGAGAAAGTTTTAAATCAAATTGGTAGGACAATTTCAATAATTAACACATTGCATCCATTCCTCCCAGTGTTTAATTGCTGTACAAGATGCGGACATGATATCCTATTTACAAACACCATTAGAACAAATCACTTTATTAATTAAGAGAATGTAAATATATATCTATCCTAACTACTTTGAGTACACAGATACAAAATGGACATTCATCTGTACACCCTTTTTTTGTTAAGTTCCGTTATTTGAATATTACAGGTGTGTTAACTTAGCAAAATAAACCAAAAGAGTTCAGTAGTCCATAATAGTATTGGGTCTTCCGCTTCACTGGCAATGTCAGAAATTGTTGACCTGAGTCCCCTATAGCTCCACAGAACAGCATGGCTTTACTTCTTATATTTCATTTTTATACTTTCCTTCTGGATGGTTAAGACCAAGGTAAAGCAGGACCTATGCAGCAAGAGTTGTAGCTTTTGGGTCTGATAAGGTCAGTGAAATCCCCTCAGGATTTATCCTGAGATCCTGTATCTCAGATTATTTGTCAGTGTCAGCCATGTGGATGAGTCACGGCCATTGCTTGGTCAGTGTGCTCTCTGTGAAATCCTGAGAGAATGTTTTCTCTCCATGTGACTCTCCTTAGGCACACTCTATATCATCGATCACTTTCCTCTTTGGCCCCATAATCTCCTTGATCAGAAAATTTGGGATACTGCCGAGTTACATGACGTTACAGTACAAGTTCTCATATGTCCTGTGTCTTAATTGACCTTGGAAGGCTAGGGCCAAAATTTTGGCTTTCCTTGTGGCTCTCCTTTTCATCTAATTTTGGTCTCCAAACTTAGGTTGTTAACCATCCAGAAGACAAACTTATTGTTATTGCCATACAACTTAGGCTGTTAAGTTTAACCTCAGTATCTGTCTGCGTATCAAACATCTTAGGCATAATATGTAGCAGAGTTTTTTCATCAAGTATTGATATGTTGAACTTTAAGTTCCTACAGAATATGATAAAAAACATTTAAAAATTAGAGTATATTTTTAAAGTAGGCATAAAGAATTATATACTTCTTATGTTTATACATAAGATCTTTTGCTTTTAGGCATGTGTTGGAGCAGCATATCACCGCAGCAGTGGAAGGCAAAGACCTCACCCCAGAGCAGGAAATGTGAAAACAGACTGGCACCCTACAATCCTATAATGACCTAACATCTCCCATGAGGCCCCAGCACTTCCACCACTTTTCAACAAGAAAAAGCAAGGGAGCAACTCTTTAACACATGGGTTTGGAGAGGGGCAGATTTTAGATCCATTCTAGAGCACACTTCTAGTATTATCTGTTTCATTCAAGTTTAGTTTTCCTATTTGTTTATTTTTTAGGATCACTGCTTTTCACACCAGCTGCTTTCCTCAAATGGCTCCTGACTGGTATTTCGACTTAAGAGTCTTCTCTTAAAAAGCACAATGGGAATTATGAGTACTGGAAAGAGCTAGCCAGTTAGTGAACTTTATTATAGGATGACAAGGCAGTGTAGCTATAATTACACTGGGATATAGCACTACTCCTCCAAATATCCATATTTATGCTTAAGTATATTTATGTTTTCTTGTGTCTATCTGAACACCAGGGACTCTTCTGAATCTACTTCTAGAGCTCTGGGCCTTGATAGGGGGAAAATGTTACATGTCTATGTGTCATGTATGTACAGAGGGTGTGTTAAAATTCACTATGTAAACTTGGATGCCATCATGTTGTTTTCCCTTTTTTTGTGTGTGTGTGGAACTGGGGATTGAACTCAGGCCATTGCACTTACCAAGGACGTGCTTATTCTACTGAGTCATCTCTCTGGCCCCATGCTGTTTTCAAAGAAATTAAACCTCCATGTTTCTCTCAAGTTCTGAAAGGTCCAAGCCAAGGAACAGTGTGTACTCCTACTAACCCTGACAAGCATTGCATATTAGCTCTGTATCTCTAAGTGTCTATGTGCTTTGCTTATAAAAATTCTTCCCTGAAGCCTTCTTCAATAATCCTACTTGTGAGCTACAGTAGTCACTTGGACAGAACACACAGAGAGCTTGGTATCTATGTACTATGGAAATCTACATTTCCTGTTATTCCAGAAAATACAGCATATTCCTTCTGGAAGAATATGCCTCTTATCTAGCATGTAATTTATACTCCAGAACTCCTGTACAGAATAAGGAGGCTGTAACATAGCTAAAAACTGTGTACTTCTTAGGCTCCTTATCCTTCAGTTCTTCTTTCTTTGGTACACATGTGAATCTACAACTTCAGTTCTACTCTCCAGGGACTTGGCCTAGAGCACCATTGAGTTGTTTGGATTGAAGAAGTGTCTGGGAGTCAAACTGTACTCAGTCAAAATTTCAACTACTTCTGTTTTCAAATCTGACCCACATCCTTACTATTAATAGTAACTGAACGGAACTTAAAAAAATTGGGGTATAACTATGAATGTCCATTTTGTATCTGTGTATTCAAAGTGGTTGGGATAGATATATAGTTGCATTCTCTTAATGAATATAATGATTTTTTCTAATGGTGTTTGTAAGTAGGATCACAAGTCTGCATCTTGTACAGCAATTAACCACTAAGAAGAATATATGCAGTGTATTATTTGCTGAAACTGTACTTTCGACTTGATTTGAAACTGTCTCTTTGCTATATGTTTATCAATAGAACTTTGAAAAGAAAAGAAAAAAAATAGTAACTGAAAACTCTAATTCATGAAACTTTCTAGTGTCCAGAAAGCTAGGGATCAAAGGACTCTGAAAGTTTTCAGCAAATACAGAGCACCTCCTTATGTTGTCATTTTTAAATTAATGATGGGTAATTTACTCAATCCCTTTAAGTTAAAATTTTCTCATCTGCAATAGAAAAGTACACTTATCATAGTGCCTGCCATATAGTAAGTCCCATCCTCTTGACTTATTTTCCTGGTGGTAATAAGTTTATAAATATCATATTGTCTACCTACTGTATGAACCCAAAAGAAGAAATTAAACCTGAAAAGTATAACAGATACAGTTAAACAGAAAGAAATGAAGCTTAAGGATTGAATAGCAAAGAGGAGAGAAAGGAGAAAAGATAGGAAAAATGGTAGGGGCAAAAACACGCAAGCATATGTACAGGAAGGCTGAGATGATTGTACTAAGAATTTCCATCAGTTTTATGAAAATAGTATTTAATGTATAGAATTCTCACCTTGACTAACTCTGTATGTAGATAACTGTGAACTAAGCAATTACATTGAGGACAGCAATATATGATACTAAAACCATGCTTGAAATACTCATCATCTTGTTCTTCTAAATGTGTACTCTTCCTAATGTCATATCAATTATTACTATATTCTCCTTAAATTTTTCAGAAAAAGGTAATAAAAGAAACAAGAACATTTAAGATTTCTTGAAAGTATATGGTAACATTCAATCATATGTTCCATCTTACATAACTATATCTCTTAATAAGAGCAACAGATTTGATGATAAAAATAGACAATATATAATTCATTGTTAGTCAACTATTCTTGTTTCAAAATCTGTAATATATATAATGTTGAATGTTAACCTGTTTCTGTATTTGTTACTGTTTTTCTTACTTTTAAAGAAAATTATAATAAAAATAAGTTTATGATACTACCACCAAAAGCCCTCATCTAGTTTCCACATCTTAGAGGTGTTTGGCCAAAGTTAGTTGGTTTATGTAAGGAAGAGTTTCTTGAAATGCATTACCAGGACCAGGAGCAGCAGTATTACTCAGAACTTCAAAGTACAAATTCTTTTTTTTTATGTACAGGTTCTACAGGGTCTCACTACATGGATTGGACTCATAATGATCTTCTTGTTTTCAGCCTCCCAAGCACTAGGATTACAGAAGAGTGCCACCACATCCAGCCTCAGTTGCCACCACAGTGTGCCCCAGGGGTTGGGCCAGCATGGCAGGCTGGGGATCAAATCCCTGACCCCTGCGTATACCTAAGCAGGCACTTTAATCCTCTGAGCTACTTGGACAGCCCTCCAAAATACAAATTCTTAGACCCAACTCTAGATCTACTGAATCAGAGTCTCTGAGGATAGAACCAACTCATATGTGTTTAACAAACTCTAGGGATTTTAATGAATGCTTAACTGTCAGAACCACTGGCCACAGAAATAAATATAAGAGATCAACATGAAGATTAAATCAAAGACCTATACACAGTGGGTGTGGTAATGAGGGTCATTATCAGAACTAATAAATATACATAATAGCTCATTGATTAGGAATAAGAGAAAGTCATAATTCCAGATTAGTAGAGTAGTGTAGTTGTTACCAGTAAGAGTATTATGTTATAAGTGGATATAAATAGGACATAGAAGTTAAAGACTGAAATGCATAATTAAATTTGTAAAATTGATTGAGAGCCAATAATGCAGTTTTCCAATACAAATAGGAAGGGCTAAATGTAGAAGAGTAATTTCTGTACCAAAGCCTAAAGAAACACTTGAGAATCATTAATTATATTAAACTGTCTTTGAAACAAGCTACCAAATGTACATGATCTGGAACATTAACTGAGGAAAACTCATTTGGAGTTGTCACTTCAACAATCACAACTATTGACATTCCTCTGAAATTCCAAGATGGTGCCATGCAAGCTAATAATCTTCAGGAGCAAAGAAGAGAACTTAACAGCAAGAAGAGATTCTTGAGTTTGCCACTCAAGATTAAGAAGTAGGAGACAGGACATGAAATAAGCATTTCAACATAAACTACTTACTAATTTATAGTAGCTTTATATCAAACAGATAGTATACTCAGAGAAGTATAACTCAGAAGCACAGGGAAACCAGTTTCTAATGAAGCCTGTGAAGAGCTAAAAATTTTAAAATGGAAAAAGAAGAGCCCTTTTCCTGGAATAAGTGTATAGGATAGCTCATATGGGTTCAGGTTTCAGGGTTGATGCCAACCAATCAATTTACTTTGACACATTATCTGTCTGAGCATCTCAGTTTAATCTCCTGCATGGCAGTGCAGAGGATATATCCCTCCAGTCCTTTATGGCCTCTGTGTGAAAATCTCAAAGATTTTCTGTTGCCATCAGGGACACAGAAGCTGTGAAAACCACCACAGTGACTAATAGACAGACTGGCTAAAACCACACCTATGCTAGTGAGTCAACACAAAGTTTCACTGCACATTAATGATAATAATCCTCAAAATGCTCATAAAAGAATGGCTGACATGCAGAATCAGTTCTCTATTCTTGGTAGACCCTCTGCTAAGCATATTACATAAACATTCTGAATGATTCTTCATAGCACCCTTAAGATGCAGGTGCTGCTTTGATTGCATTTTGCAAATAGGGAAATTAAGCCTCAGAAATGTTAACAACTCACCTAAGGTCAACCTGCTACTGCACTGGAACCAGAATTTGACCTAAAGGCTACTTGAAATCTCTGTTTTCAACTACCCTTCAATGCCTTCAGTAAAACTCTAACCTACTTGCACAACTGTCATTTGAAATATGTGTGCTATTTTCTGTGCCTTACAAGGAAATATTAAAGCATTTTTAAAAGGAAAATTATGTGCTAGTAAAGTATGTGTAAGGACAATACTTCGTTTCTGGTTGAGCACTGGACCTCTTCAGCCTTGGATAACTGTAAAGACAATTAGGAATGTGGCTTGTTCCTAAAGTCATTCTGTACATGGACAGTCAGATGGTCCCCAAAGTACTTGCTTTGAAATTGGTGATGCATTGGTTTCCATGGACACCAGATTTCAACACACCACTGAGCAGGGGGAATTCATTGCATACAAAGGAATGGAGCCAGCAGATGGACACAGTAACATCTAACTGCACTTAATGCCTTGGCTAATATTTGTCTTGCCACCTTTCATTTAGATGATGTTCTCACCAGTGAAGTCTGCAAGACTTTATTTCTCATCTGGGAAATAGCTCCTTCATGGCCCAGATAGCAATATTTACACTTCAACGTGTCAAAATCATTCATTTATCTGAGGTGTTGAATGATTAAAGCTGTTCAGGAAAGAAAGCTTGATCTTACACAAAGTACTCTTGCTCAGTTTGCAAAAAGAAAAAATGTATCAAATTATTTCTTCAAAATTCAATTTGTCCAAGTGGCTAACAGTTCAAACAATGGATCTGTTAACTTTATAGGTTTCCCTAGTAACTAAATGCAGGAAAAGAAGGAAGAGATAAGTGGTACTTAGATACATTAATAATAATTTATGAGATTAACGTATTTTTTTCATGAGAAAAACCAAACCTCCAATGCATTGTACTTAAAGATTGTAGTTAAGAGAGTAATTGGTAAAATTGAATTATGAAGAAGAGCTCATACTTAGATGCATGAGGGGCTGTTGGGACAACTGACCAAGAGACAATATTAACTAAATGTGGGAATATGAAAAGACCTCCCTATCCCCTGGAAGGTATCCACTGTGCATTGTGTAAGTGTCAGTCAAGTGACAAAAACCATTTATTAAATTAACCGAAAAAAGTGAAGTCAGCCAAGAAGCTAATAAGAAATTGACACAATCTATCATTTTCATATTCCAAGGTCAATCCATATAATAAAATTTCATTAAAACAACCTTCTTATAGAACCCTAGGAGTTTGTTATTGTCAAAATTATTCTGTACATTTATTTTTTATCCTTTACATTTAAAGTTCATACACTTAAAATGAAGTTGACTGTGTTTATTTCCCCAAAATTATTTACTCAGCAATAAGAAAATTATGAACCACGCTAATTCCAAATGATGCCAGTGAAAAAAGTACATTTGTGTTTTAGGGGAGTGTACTGTAATAGATGAAAAAGTATAAAAGAATTATACCTAAAAGCTTATGGCTTATTTTGAATATGTCTGGCAAATTAATGGGTTAAAAAGACTTACAAGTATAATAGAAAAAATATCATTATTTTCAGTTTAAATTAAGAGTTGAGGAAGTAAAACCTACTTTTGTCATACAGGTAAAATTAACTGAATGATTTTTAAATGAGAGTGTGGTATCAAGCTCATATTTTCTATCTATAATAAAATGTTTTCACTTATATGATCAAGAAATAACTTAAAACTTTGAGATGTGATTTTTTTAAGAAATTCAAAACCACTATGTGTACAATGCAAAATTATGTGTATTTGGAAACAGAAACTCATACACGTGCTTATTTATTCAACATATTCACAGAATCCCAAGATCTGTCAATAAGTGTTCCAGGTGGTGCATCAAGCTCATATTTTCTATCTATAATAAAATGTTTTCACTTATATGATCAAGAAATAACTTAAAACTTTGAGATGTGATTTTTTTTAAGAAATTCAAAAATTTCTTAGCATAAACTAAAAACTGGAAAGCTAATGTTCTGGCATCTGTGGGAGAAGACATTCTCAGTACAAGGACAAATGATAAAACATAATTTGGGAAAGCGTGACGGAGTTTTGTATTTGTCTGCTCAATGGACCACTAATACAAATCACCTAAAATTCACTAGAGACGTACAATTTTGGGCCTAATCCTAAATCATTAAATGCAAACCTGGCTTTGAACAAGATGCCCAAGATTCATGTGCATAAGGAGGTATGTGAGACTCTAATAGAAAGAACAGATCTGGAGAGTAACCTGTGGAGACTGTGCCCCATCGTTGTTACTGACCAGCTGTATGATCTGGAATAAGTTCCTCAGCCCATGTCTAATATGCATGTAGAATCTAAAAAAGTTGAATTTATAGAAATAGAGGGGCTGGGCAGATAGCTCAGCCGTCTAAGCACTTGCCTGGCAAGTGCAAGGACCTGAGTTCGATCCCTAGTACCACATGCTGTGCTGACCCTGGAACCCAGGTGCGCCATGCCAGCCACCAAAACTGGGCATGGTGGTGCATGCCTGTAATCCCAGTGCTGAGGAGGCTGA
>NW_004524819.1:1091050-1092322 GCF_000260255.1 Octodon degus | reverse complement strand
TTCTTTCTTTCTGGCAGAACCGGGGATTGAACTCAGGCCCTTGTGCTTACCAGGCAAGTGTTTATTCTACTGAGCCATCTCCCTGGCCCCTGTTCAATTACTTAATTGAAAAAATGAATTTTAAAAATAAAGTTACACTTAAGTACATCAAAAATACATATTCGTTGGGGCTGGGGAGATGGCTCAGTGGAATAAGCGCTTCCCTGGCAAGCGGAAGGACCTATGTTCAATCCCCGGTTCCGAAAAAAAAAAATGCATATTCGTGACATAATACATATGAAGTACATGTGGGGAAATAAATAATAAATAATTGTTAATTCCTATTTTATTCTGTCAGCATTCACAGCATTCTGGGTCATGAGTAAAAGAAGATTTAAACTGCAGCACACAGACATGTCCTACTTTCTGACAGGTCTATAATCAGGCAATTAAGCATTGGTCCTGGCCTTTAAATTTTCAGTTCCTCAAGCCTGCTGTCGTTTGAAGCCAAACTTCAGAGTTTAAGTAGGCAGCGAGCAATATGTACCTGCTTAAAAATGGGGACTTCTTGAATCCAAAGACTGAGTGAAGTCCTGAACATATATTTTGTTTGGCAAGATCTAAAATGGACAATAAGAAGACTCATTTTCTACTCTAGAAAACTCTATCAGATTTGTATTGAAGACTGATGAAATCCAGTGTTGCAGAGAATGTGAGATCCTAGGCAATTCTAAACCCTGGGGAAGTGGATACAAGTGGATTTAATTTTTTCAAGAGCAATTTGAATATGTTTATGAAATAAAAAAAATAAATGTAAACTTTGACCCTAAAACTATGTCTTTAAAAACTGATCCTAAACATATAGCTTGAAAAAGTAGGCCAAGTTTGTACATAGGATATATATATATATATATATATATATATATATATTTCAAAAAAGAGACAGAGTAGAATCAGGATTACTAGAGGTGTGGTGGGGATTGGGAAAACAGAATATAAGTTAGATAAGAAGAATAAGTTCTAGTGATGTAGTTCATAGAAAGGTGACTATAGTGTAGTTAATAATAGATATTTAATAATATATATTTCAAAAACTACTTGAGGTGATTGATATATTAATGTGCTTACTTATCTATGGTGTATATACATATGCATTGAAAAATCATATTGTACCCCATAAATATGTTCCTTTTTTTTCAGTACTGAGGATTGAACACAGGACCCTGTGCTTGCCAAGCAAACACTTATTCTACTGAGCTATCTCTCAGGCCCCAAACAAAGAACCTGAACCAG
>NW_004524819.1:1078391-1090950 GCF_000260255.1 Octodon degus | reverse complement strand
ACCAGTATAAAGTAAAGAAAGTTCTTTATACAGAATGTGTGAAGGGGCCAGGGAGATGACTCAGTAGAATAAGTTGTTCTCTGGCAAGCACAAGGGCCTGAGTTCAATCTTCAGTTCTACCAAAAAAAGAAAAAATAAAAAAGAATGTGCTAAGATGCCCAAGATTAAACACAGTGTTGTAGGACACATGTATAATGTCATCATTTGTGTAACTGTATAACAATATGAGTATTGTATTGAAAGCATTATTTATTTAAGAAGAAAATACATCAACAACTATTAGTTCAAAGAGAGCTTACTTTGCAGCCTCTGATTGAATTTATCTTGTGAGTATAATAATACTTTTAAAAGAAAAACTAAAATAATGCAACTGGTTGTTGCCATGAAATCTATTCTCAATGCTCAGTAATTTAAAATTTTATTAACAATTAATATCATGGCATTTATTTGACTGACATCTGCAAGCAAGAACAAAACACCTTTCTGGTGTCAGGTGACATGAAGATGACCTGGAAAAAGGAAGAAATATGCTGAAGGGAGAAGTGGATGAATAAAGAAGAAAAAAGGCCATAGGCAGATTTGCCAAGGGAAATCAAAAGGCAAGCATTTTGGTACTTTCCCAGTGGCAGTTTCCTTCTTCCTCCCTTTTGAATTTGACTTTGTATGCAATTCTAAGTTAGAAATGAAAGACACTAGTCTTCCCAGCTTCCCTGAAACTAGGACTGGTCAGTGACCAAGTGCTAAGCAATGAGTCAGAGGGTCATTTCTTCCAGGAGAGAACATTCTCCATAATAAAAAGAGATGCGGAAAAAAATGCAGACCTGCCTTTCCTCCTTCAGTTATACAGGAACCCAATGCTTGGATTGTAAGCAGCCATCTTGAATACTAAATATGATACATTTCACACAGGAGAAGAGCAGAGAAAGCAGCTAGGGAGGGTGTGGGGTGGGACTCTCCCAAGTTGCTGAACCAATGTTAGAATGGCTTATTTCTGAACTCCTCGTTAAGTGAGGTAACAAATATGCCCATTTGATCACTTTTTTTGTTTAGTTTGTTTTCTTTGAGGTGAGGTCTTGCTATGCTGCCCAGGCTCATCTTCAACTCCTGGGATGAAACACTGCCCTTGTTTCAGCTTGGACTACAGATGTGTATCTGACTTCAAATACTTTTTATTGAGAATTCTATTATTTACTCACTTATATAGCTGCTTACCATCTGCCACAGGAATGCACTAAGGACCCAATTAATATGTTTGAAATGTTTCTAATCACAGCAGAAAGACATATCTTGAATTGAGCATCATTTTCTAGCTGATGTTTAGAATTACCTTGACATTTCCATTAGTAGAGGCAAAAGGGCTAACATTAATTTCATTAAGCAGTTGCTATGTGCCAAGCACCATGCAAAGTATGCTGCCTAAGAGCGATCAACATAAGACCTTCTAAGCTCTAATTGAGAAACTTATCTATATCTCCCATCTTATTTAAACAACTGATCATTCCTATTTATTACAAATGTAGAACATAACCAAAAATAGCACTTGTGACTCTGTCAACTATAGAAATCACAGATATATGCACATCACACAACAGTTATTGAAGATGTTTCAAAACACCATTGACTGTCAGCACTCTTTCAAAAGTACCATAGTTAGGCTCACTGTAAAGTCTTATTTAATGTGATGATAAAAATCACAAATGCTACTGCATCACACATTTTTAAATGTTTTGATAATTTTTCCCTTAATTTTATTGAGAAATAAATAGCAATGAGACAGTTTCAAATCAAATTAGTAGGACGGTTTCAATAACAACATATTGCATACATTCTTCCTAGTGGTTAATTGTTGTACAAGATGCAGACATGATATCCTATTTACAGACACTATTAGAACAAATCCCTCTACTCATTGGATTAAGGGAATGTAGCTGTACATCTATCCTAACTATTTTGAATACACAGATACAAAATGGACATTCATCTGTATCCCCCTTTTTTAGCTCCATCATTTGAATATTATAGGTGTGTGAACTCAGCAACATATTCCAAATTAGTCCAGTAGTCCATAACAGTATTGGCTCTTCCACTTGACTGGCAATGTCAGAAGTTGTTGACCTGATTCCCCTACAGCTCAACATAACCCCATGGCTTTACTTCTTATACTTCGTTTTTATACTTTTCTGCTAGATGGTTAAGACCAAGATAAAGCAAGACCTATATAACAAGAGTTGTAGCTTTTGGATCTGATAAGGTCAGTGAAATCTGCTCAGAATTTATTCTGAGATCCTGTACCTCAGATTGTAGATTCTTAGTCAGTGTCAGCCATGTGGATGAGTCATGGACATTGCTTGACCAATTTGCTCTCTGTGAAAGCCTGAGAAAAGGTTTTTTCTCCATGTGACTCTCCTTAGGCACACTCTACATCATTGATCACTTTCCTCTTTGGCCCCATAATCTCCTTGATCAGAAAATTTGGGACACAACTGAATTACATAATGCTAAAGTACAGGTTCTCATATGTCCTGAGTCTTAATTGACTTTGGGCCAAATTGACTTAGGGCCAAAATGTTGGCTTTCCTTGTGTCCCTCCTTTATCTCTAATTTTGGTCTGAAAACTTAGGTTGTTAACCCTCCAGAAGACAAGTTTATTGTTATTACCATACAACTTAAGCTGTTAAGCTTAGCCTCACTATCTGAATATCAAACATCTTAGGCATAACATGCAACAGGTATTTTTCATCAAGTATTGTTATGTTAAACTTTAAGTCCCTACAGAATACGACAAAAAATTTAAAAACATTAAAATATATTTAAAAAATAGGAATAAACAATTATATATGTTTACACAGAAATCTAACCATATTATAGCATTGTAGCAAGACAGTCCTGCAACACTCCTTTTCCTTTCTCCTGTCTTCATTCACCATGTTTTGATAATTGAATTGCAACATAGTTGACTTGCTTTGTAATGCTATGTGCTTTATTTATATATTTTAAAAAGTTATTTTAAGAAGAATTCCCAAAGCTTTTACCAGATTTATAAAGGAATCCTTAGTACGAAAGGAGTTTAAACTCTCATAATTAGTCCCCTCCCTTTGTATTATTTTTTTGCCCTGCTGATTTAACACAGGGGTTAATACAATCTAAGAACAAGCTGTAACACTGAGCTATATCCTCAACCCCTTAGTCATTCTTAATATTGTCCATCCATTGTCTCTTCAAAAAACCAAGGGTGATCAATATACTCCCTCGCTTAAACATGAAACAAATGTAAACACTTGACTTTGATTGACCTGATCCTGCAAGATCTAATCTAGCTTCTCTACATTTCCTTTTATGGTTTTTAACTTCTCTATTGTCCACTCTCTGCGCCAGCCATTCTGACCTTCTATCAGCTCTTGGGGCCCTCCTAGCCATTTCATATTCCAGAATCTTTATCTTTACCAAGAATGTCTACTCTTAGGGCAGCCACTTAATTCTCATACTATACTAATGAGGCACAGCATCCCTTTTACACACTTTCTGCCAAACCACCCTAAGCATCAGCTCTCCCTTATTCCATCTATGCCCCCATTTCTGTTTTCTTCTTTAAGATCACTTATCACAACAAAAGTATATTTTTTGTGTTTTTGTTGAGTACTGAATCTCAGTATCTATTAAAGTGCCTGACACAAGACAGAAACCTAATATTAAATGAAGAAATGAATGAATGAGAAAATGGTTCAATGATTTTTTTATTAATCCATTTAGAAATGTGGAAATTGAGGCTTAAAAATGTATATTATGTAAAAGTCATTTTATCTGGTGTCCTAGGCCTCCACTGACCCCACCACCTTTTCTGTTACGTTGGTACCAATTAATGGAAAGCAGAACAGAACTAATATAAATTTGCATGGCATAATTTCTTGGGGTTTCATTGTCCAGGTGTTCAAGCATATATCACCAACTAAGGGTCAAGCTCGTATTTGGATATGATTTTTTTCTGTGTGTCTGTCTCTCTGCACATACAAAAATATTTTTAGTTCTGAATCTTATAATCATGTAAATAAAATCAAATGGAAAAGAAAAAGTTCTAGAAAAGATAAGTCAAGGCAGGAACAAATTAGATAAAACCAGAGGCAAATGCTGATACATAAAAGTACATGTTAAGAGGCACTCATTGTATATTACCTTATATGACCCATAATTTGAGCCACATACCTCCTAGGATACAACACAAAGTCAGACACATTCAGTTACATGACATGTGAAAATAATCCATTGAATTCTAAGGAAGAGTCTACCTACTTCTGGTTTTAAATCTTGAAATAGATTCTTCTTGTGGATTCTTATAATGAAAGCATGGCAAGATATAGTAATAATCATTCTAAACTATGGCCTTATAAATAAATATACCAAACTTCATAAACACTTACATGTCTTAATAGACATGGCTGGTACAATGCCAAATTTTATGCACTATTATATTGCTTTATTATTCATATTATTGTCCGTGGACCAGCAACAACCTTAGCATTTAGTGGACTTGTTAGAAATGCAGAATATCAAGCCTCATCCTATTCCCAAATAAGAATTTGTGTTTTCATAACAAGATTTGTAGGTTATTCCTACCCACATGAAAGTTTAAGAAGCAGTGGTCTTATGGGTCAGTTGGGTCAAAGGAAAGTTTTGTAAGAAACTATAATTGATTTAATTCATTAGTTCAATTAGTTTTTACGAAGACCTCAGAAAAAGAAGTCATTTCTTTCAATGTGACACCAGAAGCACCACCATAAAGGAAAATACTGATAACGGAGATATCACTAAAAACATTTGATAAGGCAAATCATACAGTAGATAATATTTGTAGCATCACCAAAATGAAAAGTTGGGTACCTAAATATGTGCCAGCAGGTATGCTAATGCTTAAGATACAGCAAAGAAACTGAAACATCTCTACCCTTATGGAGTTTATTTTGTAACTAACGACGGCATAAATAAGTAAAATGAATAAAATAATGTAGAGGAGCTCCAGGGAGTTTACAATTTTAAATAGGGCAGATGGAAAAATCCTCACTAAGGAGTTAAAGAGACGTAGATGGTCATGGGGCTAGGTGTAACAAATGTAGGGGAAGTGTTCCAAGCCAGAGAACAGAGAGTACAAGCAGCCTGGGACAGAATAATGCTGAAAACAGCAAGAAGACCAGTGTGGTTGATGAAAAGTAAGCAAGAAGAGAAGTAGGTATTCAGGGGACGAGATCATGTGGGGCCTTGTCAGCCATTTTAAATACTGTGATTTTTAACTGTGAGATGAGAAGCCACAGAAGAAAAGATAATAGGGAGCCGCACAAGACATTGAGCAGGCAAAAGACATAATGAGATGAACTGTTAGGACTGCTTTCTTAAAGGTAGATGGAATAGTTTATTGGGAGAATCTGGCTGAGACAACAATGTACTAGTTACAGCACACTGGACTTCTCAGGTGACAAAGATGTACCAAATAGAGGGGGCAGATATAAGCTAGGGTAGTAACGAAGGGAACTGCCAGAGGAAGCTGAATATGAATGGCATTGGAAGGTGGAAATCCCTGGATATAGAGACAGATTATTCAGAGAAATGACACACAAGTTGGAAATTCAGCTTTATCAGTGCTTATGGGTCGTCTATTGAGGGCAGAACCATGTGCTGACTCAGAGTTGGGGGGGTGAGGATTGCTTGCTTAGACCCTACCGAATACCTTACAAGTGTGAATTGCTTGATTTTTGAACCTGTGACTAGCACTCAGATTACGTGATCTAACAGATTAAGAATTAATTTTTTTTCCACTTTGGAGTTTGTTCCATCTCCTGGAATCCGGAATCACACACCTCACCTGATTAGTACCAAAAGACAGGTTTTGTTTGGTGGGGGCACAGAAGAAAGGTCTTGGAATGTTTTTGTGGTTTGGCACTGCTGTGTTTCTGGCTATGAGCTGGTGGCTTTGCCACTCTGCCATTCCATTCTACAGGCGAGGCCTCAAAGTATAAAAAGAAGTAAAAGAAATCTTAAGGAAAACAACTGGAGAAAAACGAATTTGAAAATTACCTACCATCAGACAGCACAGTCTGAGAAGCAGAAGTAAATGCAATGCAAATGATATGTAAATAGCTCCGTGGCTTTCTAAAAGGTTTTATACAACTGGAAGGGCCCCTGGGAACTGCTAAGAGATAGCAGTGACTCAGAAGCAGAGTGAACTATTTCAAGACAACTTTGTCACACAGACCTTTGCTGGCCTGCTAGCACACTGCACATTCTTTAATAATCTTTTTTTCTCACTTGAATAAACCTCACCTGCTAGTAAATCAAAAGATATGGTCTGCCCCCATAGAGGTTATCTAAGTTAATTACACTCTTAAGGCATACAATACCATTAATTTTTCTTCAAATGCCCTTCTCACCCAAATAGAGCCAAGTTAACTGTGTCAGTTCTTCCCTTGAACAATATGTGGCTCCAGGGGATTATGAATGAAAGTGTCTCTCTTTCAGTTCTAGTTACTATGATTCTTTGGAGTTTTTTCCCCATCTACTCCACAGTAACTGGCATATGCTGTAGTCAAGCGAATCTGGAAAAAGAAACTATATTTATTCATAGTTGTGAAATCCAATTCATTTCAAGGAGTCAATGAAAAGCTATTCAAGAAGATAACCCATCAAGAAGGTTGTGGTTTTGACTATTCCAATTACAAGTTTTAATATGAAGAATGCACATTTGACCAAAGTAGGAGTACATTTCTGTTTACATTTATATATTTTAAAAAAGGATGGGGCTGGGGAGATGACTCAGTGGAATAAGTGCTTCTATGGCAAGCGCAAGGGCCTGAGTTCAATCCCCAGTTCCGCCAAAAGATAAATAAATAAATAAATAAAAAATAAAAAAGGATGTTCCCCTTAGATATGCACTGGATAAGAACCACTGTTGAACTAAATAGTGAGATAATAATTGTATCAGCCCAACAAAGGGGCACTTTTGTTTACAGAGCCCGGGGTCTAGAAGCAGCTTACCTCCACATGTCCCTACAAGTTCCCTTTCTTTTCTAGTACTTTTAACATTCAAAGGTGACCCAGAGTTCCACAGCAGGGTCAAAAGAAAGTAAACGCTTTCCTTATTCTTTTTGTTTGTTTGTTTTGGAAGTCTCAAGTGAAAGGATCACACTATCTGTCCCCAGAAAGCTGCTAGGCAAGGAGGAACCTGGGATGTTGTCGAGTTCAGTATAAAACAGGAATAAAAGGCAAAGTATGGAAATCCCAACAAAGGAGAGGTGGAAAAACGGGAGACGGGGGGGGGGGGGGGGGGGGGGAGGCGTAGGGTGAAAACGGACAAAAGCAGAAGATAAATCTTAAGAGACTAAAGAAATGACAGCACCAGACAAAGAGTGACAGAGACGGAGGAGAAGGTTCTGGGGCCGTGCTGCGGAGACGCGATTCCGGGACAGCGGCGGGTAGGCAGCGAGCGCCCCTCCGCGGCCGGGGCTGCCTCTTACCTCCTGGGCGAGTTTCTGCTTGAGCACCAGTGCGGCGCACAGGTAGCCCGCGCGGCCCACAAACAGCTCGTCAGAGCCGCACTCCAGGAAAGAGACCGGCGCGCAGACGGCGCACAGAGCCCGGAACTTGCCCAAGGGCTGCACGTAGTCAGACAGTCCCAGTGCGTGGTACACGAGGGTAGCTACCGCGTACACGCCCGCACCGCCGAGCAGGAAAGCAGCGCGGGTGTCGGCGTCCTGCTCGCCCCACTCCTCAGCACGGGCGCACGCGTCTATGAGGCGCTTGGCGGAGCGCAGGTAACGCTCCCGGGCCGCGGCGAAGAGCGGGCTCTGCGAGACGTGGTACAGCATGTAGGCCACCCCAGCCACGCCGCTGTACAGCCCCCCCTGGTAGTTGCTGGCCCCGGCCGTCGCCCCCCTGGCCTCAGCGCCTCCCCCAAGCGGGGGCAGCTCCTGGAGGATGCGCTCGATGGTGGCAGTGACCAAGGGCGCCACCGCCTCCTCGCACTGGCCCGCCAGCAGGCTGCCCTGGTAGTCATCGAAGCGGTTGGCGAAGCAGCGCTTGGTGTCCATGCTGTTGCCAGTACCCCACAATGTCGAGCCGGGGACCGCTTAAGGGTGCGCCCTGCCACCCCAGTGCACGACCTCTGGCTCCCTGAAGCACTCAGATGACGGCGTATGCGGAGGGTATGGAGCGAGAAGGGTGAGACGGGAGGTGACAAGAGGAGGCGGGTACGAGAAAGAAGCACGGAGCGGATGGCCAAGTGGGGCACCGGGCTGCCGCGAAGCTCTGGAGTGGCCCTGGTAAACACGGGGGATGAGCGTCGTGCGCCCCGCTCCCAAAGGCTGCACGCCCCCTCCTGCGCTGCCGCAGCTCCGCAGCCTCTCCCAGGGACCGAGGTTATCTCTTGCAGGACCCACGCGGGGAGCGCCACTCCTCCCGCTCCGCCCTCGGCTCCTCCCCTCCCGGCCGAAGGCCAGGGACGTATGGGACAATCTGGCATGCTGAGACCGGGCGTTAACACACCTGGCAATGGAGGTGACGACCTCAAGTACTTCAAGTGCGGTGCTCAGGTCAGACGAATGAGCTTACGTGCTTATTAAAACCGAAACCCCTCAGGCTTCACTCTCGACCTATTGAATATTTAGTAAGATCCCTAGGTGACTAGAAAACACATTCAAGTTTTAGAAGCCACTGAACTAGGCTATGGTACCAGGAAAACAATAATGGGAAGCCCCCTGAAACTGAATGAAATGTTCAAGTTTGTAATTTATTTTGGGCACTTCGAAGTTTTTATTCTCTTTGCACCCTAAAGCCTAGGGAATTTGTGTACATCGTGTTTCCTATTATAAAGCCAAAAGATCTCAATACAATTTTTTTTCTTGTCCTTGATTATTTTAGTTGTTCTTTTACTTTGGTTTGGTTTTTTTTTTTCAATATACAGGATTAGAAAACAAAAGAGCTATACCAATTTAAGGCGAAGGAGTAGGTTCTTCCCTACTAGCCTCCCTCCTCACATCCTTGTGTAGAGTTAAAGGCCAATAAACATCTGAAAATCATAACCAGTTAATACAAGAATGAACTCTGTGTGAGAATTTAATTAGGGTTTTGATCATTCTGCTGTGTTCTTAGGTTTCTCCTTGCCTCCCTTCTGGCCCGTGTTCGCTCCTGTTTTGTATAGACAAGCATTATTTAGGGATTCCTATATGTCCAGGAACCTCAAAATGTATGAGAAACATAGACTTGGTCCCAGAACCTTGGAACTTACATTTCAGTGGAAGAGACAGAAAATAAATAAGTATACTGTACAGCCTTTTGCTAGTTTCTCCCTCCATCCTTGCTAATGTCCTCTGGAAAAAGACTTAATTTGCCAAGATTATGGCCATTACTGACACATTCAGGTACACAATTCAGGGATAATTTGTCAGTCTCTGATAATGCTACCAAAATAGGCTTATTTTTATTACTACAAATGGTGATGATGATAATGATAATAACAATGCAGCTAAATCCACTTTACACAGAGAACTTAAGAAGTTAAAAGGAGAAAGGGCATCAAAAGAAGAACTTGAATGTTTAACCTTGAGGGTTTCTTGCTCATACAACCATTGGAGTAGGCATTAAAGATCAATTTTCCCCGCAGACATAAAGAAATAAAGTACAAGACTTTCCAGGCAGAAATGCAGCCTTATCCCACTTCGTTCCCTCGTACTTCATTCAGCCTATTAGAAAGCTAGAGGCAGTTATGGTAATTCAGACTCTGATTATCCTTCCATACATCCCACCCCAGAAGTGGTATCAGTAGCAATGACAAGCACCTGTGCTGACTGACTTCAAAATAGCACTGTAAACATGTCACCAAAAGAATGAGCTGTTTTTCCTCAGTTTTGTCACTTGTCTGTTCTTAAAGTTGTCCAATGATCATAAACTCTCATAGCATCTAAAAAGTTTATTGTTCACACACCTATAATCTTGGCTGAACTCACAAATGCATACGGATGTGGCTGGCTCTTGCATAGAGAGACTAAAGCAGCTGGTCTGTGGCCTACATATGCCTTATCCCCAGCAGGCCCACCTTAGCATGCTTGCCTGGCAATGGTAGAAGCCCAAGAACAAAGAAGAAGTGTGCAGAATTTCTTATGGTCTAGTTGCTGAACTGGTATAGTCTTTTCTGTTTCTTTCTATTAGCAAATCACATAAAGAAATAGCAAGTATTCGTGTAGAACTCCAAAGTTCCCTGTTCCTTTGTGAACAGGGCGTGGGTTTCTAAAAGTTTCTTTTGGAAAGTGATGGAAATGAGTAGATTAGTGCTCATAAGATGGATATAAAGCAAATCATATGACACAAGCAAGAAGTTAGAGATATCCAGAAGCCCTCTTGAACTCATAAGAGAAAAATACCCTTTAACCTATATAATGTTTTCTGAAAGATTTCACTGCTTTATCTGCTTCACAGCCACCTGCCAAATCTCCAGCCCCAAATATCCTTCAGGCTGGAGCAAGCTGCTTAAACAACTTGAAGCCCCACCGCTAATTATCACTTACTTAATTTGCAAGCAGTGTTAATTATTGTACTAGTATTGCACTGTTAGAATACACATTTCATGAAGGTAGGGATTTTCTGTTATATTTACTTACTGAGATATACCAAGAGTTTAGAACAGTCCTTGACTATTCTGTTACTACTACATGTAGTAGGTTCTCACTAAAAGTTACTGAAATGAATGAATTAACATAAGAATATTATTATTAAAGTACTCTGGAGTATAAAATACAACATGAGGTCTTCACTAAGACATTAACTTGGTATTTAAACCAGTATGTTATTATTGGATCTTGATGGTCTTTCTTGTACATGAAAGAATATAAACTATCTGCAGTTTCTGCATCCTAATTTTGTCTGTTTCTCCAGAAGATCTGCTGACCTCTATACTTTACCTTGAATTTGGTGACTTCACACATTCTATTTTTACTGACTAACCCTGTGTGACAGACATATTTTCCAAATATGGCCACACAGTATCTCATATACCACATGCTCCTCTGCTTTCAATGTGACCTTGAGATTTCTCTCTTCAGGAGGTAGGCACAAGTCACCTACTCTTGAATTTCAGTAGGCTAATAATTCTCTCAAAACCAGTAGACTATAATAGAAATCTCACAGCATAAAAAACAAGGCTGACTCATAAAAGGGGATGTAGCTTCTATCATATATCTTAGCACACTTGCATTTTGACCCTTGAGATGCCTGTTAAGAATCTCACTGCTCTGAAGCTGCCATGTTGTGAGGGAGCCCAGACAACATGAAGAGGCCACACGAAGGTGCTTGAAAGGATAACATAGTGTACAGAATGAACTGACAGCTATGTGATGGAGGCACCCTAGGCACCTAGCCTGATACATCCTTCATATAATTGCAGCTGCAAATGATAACCACTATCTGAAAGTGTTATAGATTTTCTAATTTGCAAAATTATGAACAAAATACTGTATTCATCTTAAGCCTCTAAGCTTTATGATACCTTAATACGTAGCTATGATAATTAGAATGTCCTGCTAGTTTCCCAGTATCAAGTGCTGTTTAAGGCCCCTCTGATAAAGAATATCTGATCACTAGGGCAATGAACAGTTGAGAAGAGAAATATTTCAGAAAAATCTAAAAGACAGGAGTGTACATGCTCCCATAAATTTGTATTATTCCACAATATTTCCAAAGGTATTAATGACCCAAGAAGAAGAGTTCAATCTATATGATATCTTGCCAAGTCCATTTACTTCACCTCTATCAGCAAGATTTGTCTGATACTTACAGAATTTCTGACAGTATTTGATAACAGGTAACTCCCAACACATGGTTTCTATTATTATGGTGAATTATCCAACCTCTATTTCTTCTTCGGTATTTCCTTATGATGCAGATTATATAAAACTATTGATGGAAAATAGTTTTGTTTAATCAAATAAATCACATAAAATCATGCAAAACTACTCAAGAAAAAGAATTTTAAAATCAAAGTGCTCCTCATGCAAATCATTGCTATCAAGGAGTGAATATGAAAAAAATCAGCATTTGTAAAATTATCAAATTGTACCTCTTAAGGTTTAACACATTTTATTAAAAAGGTTTTCAGAAAGCTTTCTGAACTTTTTCTCAAAGGATGTATCATGAACTTGGTTGAAATAACTGAACTGTGCTACATCTGGTCCTTATAACATGTCCTCAGTGGAGATTCATCCCTAATTTATTAGATTAACAAACTAATTGGAAAATTCTTCAGCTCTCTCATCTTATACAAGCTCTTCTCTAAATGACAGCCAAAATAGTCAGTCAGAGACTGTCTTTTGACATGCCAGTGTTCTGTATGCTCCTCAAAGAGAAGCCCAGAGACCATAGAGTGGCCTACTCAGCCTAGTATCATCTGGGCCTCACCTTTGCAGCCAGTTTTCCCATTTCTCTTCTATTTCTTTAGATCTTGCCATACTGGCCACCTTATGTTCCTAAAACATACTAGTCTATACATTTCCTCTCCCTGGGGTATTTTTTTAAAAGGTATGTTCAT
>NW_004524819.1:1065424-1068251 GCF_000260255.1 Octodon degus | reverse complement strand
AAGGAAAGCCAACATTTTGGCCCTAGCCTTCTAAGGTCAATTAAGTCTCAAGACATATGAGAACTTGTACTGTAACGTTATGTAACTCAGTAGAGTCCCAAGTTTTCTGATTAAGGAGATTATGGGGCCAAGGAGGAAAATGATCGGTGATGTAGAGTGTGCCTAAAGGAGAGTCACATGGAGAGAAAACATTCTCTCAACCTTTCACAGAGAGCACATTGGCCAAGCAACGGCCGTGACTCATCCACATGGCTGACACTGACAAAGGTTCTACAATCTGAGGTACAGGATATCAGGAAAAATCTTGAGGGGATTTCACTGGCCCTCTCAGACCCAAAAGCTACAACTCTTGTTGCATAGGTCCTGCTTAACCTTGGTCTTAACCATCCAGAAGGAAAGTATAAAAACGAAATAGAAGAAATAAAGCCATGCTGTTATGTTGAGCTGTTGGTGACTACGGTCAACAATTTCTAACATTGCCCGTTAAGTGGAAGACCCAATACTATTATGGGATGCTGGACTCTTTTATAATATTTCCTGAGTTTACACATCTATAATATTCAAATAATGGAACTTAACAAAAAAGGGTATATAGATGAATGTCCATTTTGTATCTGAGTATTTAAAGTTGTTGGGATAGATATATAGTTACATTCTGTTAATGAATAGAATAATTTTTTCTAATGGTGTTTGTAAATAAGACCTCAAGTCTGCATTTTTTACAGCAATTAACCACTAAGAAGAGTGTATGCAGTGTGTTAATTATTGAAACTGTCCTACCGATTTGATTTGAAAAAAAAAAAAATCCCCCACAACAAATGTTGGACAGGCTGTGGGGAAAAAGGAACCCTTCTCCACTGCTGTTAGGAATGTAGACTAGTGCAACCATTTCGCAAATCAGTGTGGAGACTCCTTAGAAAAGTTGGACTGGAAATTCCAATTTAAACCAGCTATTCCTCTACTGGGAATTTTCCCGGAGAATCTGAAAACATCGTAACATAGGCATATATGTGTGCCTATGTTTATAGCAGCACAATTTTTGATAGCTAAGCATTGGAAACAACCAAGATGCCCATCACCTGAGTTATCGTTTTAAAAGATGTGGTATTTTACACACTGGAGTATTATTCAGCTACTAAGAATGATAAACTTGAAACCTTTATATTGAAGTGGATGCCACTTGAAGATATACTCATAAGTAAAATAAACCAGACACACATGTGTAAATATAGTATAGTTTCCCTACTATAAGAACTCAAAAGAAGAATTACAAATAGAAAGGTATAATACAAGTAAAAGGAAAGCAGGATCTCGAGGACTAAGTAATTGAGAGAGGGACAGAAGAAGAACTAGGAAACATGACAATGTAAAGCCATACAGTTACATGTGGAAGATGGGCAAGGAAATGATCCTGATAATCTCCACAAGATTTTTTAACCTAGAAGTTATTTGGAAATATTCTCACCCTGACTAAATATATATGCTGATTCCTGTGAACTAAGCAAATGCACTGCAGATGATAATCCATAATAGTAGCTTCATGTTTGGTGTGCTTGTCATTCTGGTCTTCTGAATATGTGCTGCTTGTCATGACATGCTAGTTGCTGCTATGATGTCTGTCGGGTAGATGGCTGTTCAAAATAAGGAGTGGTGAATGAAAGCAAGAGACAGGATAAGGAATATTGTGTGACTGTCCTGCTTCAAGGTTATATATGGTGAGATTTTTGGATGTATGTGTAAACATAAGAAGTATATAATTTTTATGCCTATTTTTAAAATATATTCTAATTTTTAAATGTTTTTTATCATATTCTGTAGGAACTTAAAGTTCAACATATCAATACTTGATGAAAAATACTTGTTCCATATTATGCCTAAGATCTTTGACATGCAGACAGATAGTGAGGTTAAGCTTAAGAGCCTAAGTTGAACGGTAATAACAATAAACTTGTCTTCTGGATGGTTAACAACCTAAGTTTGCAGACCAAAATTAGAGAAAAAGGAGGGCTGCAAGGGAAGCCAACATTTTGGCCCTAGCCTTCCAAGGTCAATTAAGACTCAGGATGTAGGAGATCTTGTACTGTAATGTCATGTAACTCAGTAGTGTGCCAAATTTTCTGATCAAGGAGATTATGGGGCCAAAGAGGAAAATGATCGGTGACGTAGAGTGTTCCTAAGGAGAGTCACATAGAAAGAAAACATTCTCTCAGGCTTTCACAGAGAGCACATTGGCCAAGAAATAGCCATGACTCATCCCCATGGCTGACACTGACAAAGGTTCTGCAATCTGATTTACAGGATCTCAGGATAAATCCTGAGGGGATTTCACTGACCTTATCAGACCCAAAAGCTGCAACTCTTGTTGCATAGGTCCTCCTTTACCTTCGTCTTCACCATCCAGCAGAAAACTATAAAAACGAAATAGAAGAAATAAAGCCATGCTGTTATGTTGAGCTGTAGGGGACTCAGGTCAACAGTTTCTGACATTGCCAGTCAAGCGGCAGACCCAATACTATTATGGGCTCCTGGACTCTTTTAGAATATATTGCTGAGTTACACACCTATAATATTCAAATAATTGAACTTATCCAAAAGAGGGTACAGATTAATGTCCATTTTGTATCTGTGTATTCAAAGTGGTTAGAATAGGTATATAGTTACATTCTCTTAACGAATAGAGTGATTTGTTCTAATCGTGTTATGATGTCATTTCTGCATCTTGTACAGAAATTAAGCACTTGGAAGAATGCATGCAATGTGTTAATTATTGAAATTGTCCTACCAATTTGATTTGAAACTGTCTCATTCCTATTTGTTTATCAATAAA
>NW_004524819.1:1060179-1065324 GCF_000260255.1 Octodon degus | reverse complement strand
GAGAGGAATTATCATCTCTGCTGTTTCTTGCTGTATCCCCAAGATCTAGACAAATGCCTGATATAGTATGTGCTCAGTAGTTATTTATTGATCTCTGTGATACCCTTCATAATAGACAAATCTTCTACCTATCAATGGTTTAGCTTTACTGTCCCTCTGACTAGTTTCTTGATTGTATTCTTCTATCACAACCATAAAAAATTTGCATTTTAATAGTATTTGATAATTTTTTCTTGTCTTTTTTCCCTACTACCTCCAGAATTATTAACTTTAAGAATTTTGTAGTCATGGGCCAGGGAGATAGCCCAGTAGAATAAGTGCTTGCTTGGCAATTGCAAAGGCCTGAGTTCAATCCTTGGTTCCACCAAAAAAAGAAAAAAGAATTTTGTAGTCATTATAGGCCAGGCATAATCACTGTACAAAATGTAATGGAGTAATTAGAAACCAGGTACAGTATGCAAGCAAACTGACCTTCACCACTCCATCTGAAGGTGGGTAGCTCAGTTTTACTACTCACACTGGACAAAATAAGATAATAGTAAACACCGTGGCTTACCAGATATGAGAAAAACATCACTTTTACTTTTGAGTACTATAGGGTATTTAGGGGCATAGAGGTGTTATTTGAATGCAATCTAATGGCACTATTAGATAACACACTGCTAAAATAGTCATTCTCTTATTTCAAACTGATGAATCTGAGTAAGCTTTATTAAATTTGAAGCAGTGATATAGAGGTTCCTTTAATTAGAGTAAATTCTAAAAGAAATTATAGCAACCATATATGTTCAGTAATTTCTAAGGTTTATTCCTGCATTCAAGATATTAGGAAGAATGAAGTAATTAAGAATCCCTATGGAAGTAAAGTTCAATAGCTGTTAATGAAGTATCAATGGCAATGCATTAACATACCTGCTTTTTGGCTTACAGTAAATCAATATTTCCACATCTATATTCATGGTTCTCACTGTTACAAGAAATTACAATGCCAAAATTATAAGGTAGAATTTATTTTCTAATGGCATGCATTTATAGAAATTTGTATGAGTGCAAGTGATGGTAGTTAAGAGAGAAAATAGGTTTGAAGTAATTAGTAGTTATTATGATCTTGAATACCCATGCTCATGCTTCCCTGGTTGTTCTCAGTACAAGTTGACTGGTCAAATTGATTTGACCTACCATTCTCATGAGATAAAATAAGGAATAATATTCATAAGGAATCTGGTTGGGTCTCAGAGCATAAGCTGAAATGCAGAACCATACATTATCAGATGATCAAATAGAGCTAATTAGTAACCCTAGGCTGGCAAGAATTAATGGAATCGTGGAGCTAAAAGGAATTAACAGATCATCAGTTTAAGCCTTTCTTTTAACAGTGAGGAAATTGTCTGCTAGACATACAATAGGTAATCACTAAAAGATTGTAAAGAAGATAGTCATAGAAGAATCATATCTGTTCTTAGGCTGGTTTTCTGGAAAATTGCAGGCTGTATTTGAAAAGAGGAAAATCTGTCAGGTAGTAAGTAGAAAATTAAAGAAATGAGGAATCCTGAACTAAGGCAATAGCAGAAAAGATGGAGAAACTTGGGAAGAGACTAGAAATATCAAGCAGGCAGGACATACAGTGTTTTCTAACTAATTGGAAGAGGAAATATGGGAGAAGACTCCCTTAGTCTGTCTGCATTCTGCTCTATTCTATTGTGCAGATGAAAATGATACTACCATGCCAAAAAATATCAGCAGTGGAATAGATATGGCCCATAAAGGGAAGGATAGTGCATTATTCAATTTTAAAATATAAACATAACTTTACAGTCTTAGAATAGATATACTTCCACATATTTTGTGAAGACAAAAGTTCAGTATGAGTGATTAAAGAAATGTGATGGAAATAAGCTTTGAAATGTATCAGTATATGGATAATATGGGGAAGGCATGTGGCTAGACTTCATAATGAAGAAGCTGGTCTAGGCAACTTCCACTGCCATCTCCTAATAGCAATATATTGAGTTTCATCGAGAAATATCACCCACAATTCCTGAACATATGAAGGAGCTCGACCACTCCTATGAGCTCAAGGTTTAGTATATTTCCCAGATGTGCCCAAGGAGAGCAGCCTGAGTTTCTTTGGATAGAAAGCTTGAGGACGCTCAGTTTGCCAAAGTAGGGGATTACACCTGCAGCAATTGGTAGCCACCATTTTACTGAACAGACAAAGCATGAAAAGGATAAAGCCTCACCAGGTAATAAAAGTATATGACAAAAAATATGACCTAAGGATATTGTTAAGATGCATGCACTTGGCCTTACCTGAAGAACTTTAAAATTTTAAGACCCTGTACATTTCTGTTTTGCTTACTTAGGTGTCTTACAAATACAGAGATTTGGATGACTAGGTTTTTGGATGACTTTGGTTTTTGTTTGTTGTGATTTGTTTGGGGAATCTAGGTAACCATGAATGGAAAAAAGAAAAATGTTGAGAAAAGTTGACAAAGTCAGATTTGAAAGAATTATTGAGAGCAGAGACTCTATATGCTTTTTTTTCAAAGTTTTATTGATAAACAGATAGCAAAGAGACAGTTTCAAATCAAATTGGAAGTACAGTTTCAACAAATAATACACTGCATATATTCTTCTTAGTGGTTAATTGGTGTACAAGATGCGGGCCTGTGATCCTATTTACAAACACCATTAGAACAAATCATTCTATTCATTAAGAGAATGCAACTATATATCTATCCTAACCACTTTGAATACACAGATACAAAATGGACATTCATCGGTATACCCCATTTTTTCTAAGTTCCGTTATTGAATATTATAGGTGTGTAAACTCAGCAAAATATTCTAAAAGAGTCCAGTAGCCCATAATAGCATTGGGTCTTCTGTTTAACTGGCAATGTCAGAAATTATTGACCTGAGTCCCCCACAGCTCAACATAACAGCATGGCTTTATTTCCTATAAAATTGAGTGTGACTGGTTTGGATGGTAAAGGAAAGACACTTTATGAAACCTCTTATCTCTTCTTTCTAATTATGTTTTCTTTTTTGAAAAATGCATCAGATTATATTTGAGTAATTTTAGTAAGCATTAATCATAAGGTGGTTGAAACACAGCTTCTATAATGGTATAATTATTCTCACTGTTTATTTAAAATCCTTTTGATGATGAATTCACTTTAAAGAAAAAAGTCACTTGGTTATTTTAAGACATAAAGCTTTTAAATACATGCTCAGCCTGCTAAGAAAAAGAATCTTTTAATAATAGGTGGTTTATGTTCTTGAAATATGACATATAACCATTCATCATTAATGCATATGTCCATAAAGTTGTGCGTATGTCCATAAAGTCACGTATTTCATCAAGTTTGAAAACTAAAAAAAGTATTTAGGAGTACTTACTATGTATGGAACTTGTGTGAGGTGTTAGGATTGCGAGGAAGGAAGAAAAGGGACACAGAGGTAAGAAGACAGCTCTATTTGTAAGGATCCTTTAACCCAGCAGGAAATACAGACATATTAAATAATACAAATGATTGAGTGATAAAGGCATAATAAAATAAGTAAACATCTATGTGTGTGTGTGTCTTTCTGCATCTGTGTGTGTGTGTATGTGTGTGATTATATACTTATATGAAAGTTTAGCATAAATATTGCCTTGGATCATGATCCTCTGAAGCAGACCCTGGGAAGAAACTTTGCATGCAACTCCCTTATTAAGACTAGGTGCTTCTTGGTGGGATAGGAGTGGAAGAATCAGAAAGGGGAAAGAGAAAAGACCTACCAGGTGGCATTTAAGGCCAGGTGTCGTAGAGAGTACTTCTGATCCAATAAATGAACTCTTGGGTATAAGTCTTATCAACGTTCCAATCTGAATGAAAGAAGCTAACCTTGATTTCATACCACCAGGTCCATTCCATGCATATTTCACCTGCATAATCATTGCAAAACAGTTCCAGTAGCCCAAGACAATTCTCACTTCTGATGAAGAGATCTAAGTTTGGGCCTTGGGTGTTGAAAGCACACCAAACATGACTCAAGGACACAGGACATATAAAATCCCCTAAAATTGAATCCTTATGACCTCTATAGTAAATGTGGATTATTTTTCACAAACACAAAATATACACTAGCTCCCAGTGTGAGACATTAAAACATGCTGATAACATTTCAAATCAATCCTGCCAAGGAGAGATACCTCAGTACTGTTATACCCTACTGTAGGGATCTGAACATGTTAGTGCCTTAGGACAGATATTTGACATGATATATCACTGAATTAATCAATAATAAATTAACTAAAACCTACTGGTCCCAGCCCAGGCGCAGTGTGGGTGAGACGCTCTTCCACCATCTTGAGACGCCCCCCCATCACTCCGCAGCACCTTCCCCACACTGCCTGACCAGTAGGAATTACTGCCGCGATCCGAGAAACCCAAGACCGAGGCCTAGCCCAGGCCTGGTGAGTGTATGGGAGAGCTTCCAGTGGGACCTACTGGTACCAGCCCAGGCATAGCGAGGGTGAGACACTTTTCCACCCCCTTGGGACATGCCCCATGACTCCATATTACGCCCCCACCCGCAGAGTAGGAATTACTGCTGTGTTCCGGGAACCCCCAGATCCAGTCCTACCCAGGCCAAGTGAGTGTGTGGGAGAGCTGCCTCTCCCCCTTACTCCACCTTGGCCACTCCAGACTCAGCTCAGGCCTGGAATACAGGCCAGAGTGAAACCCTGCAGCTACAATCCCTGCAGAGAGTGTAGGGGACAGAACCACCCAGCTAGGCCAGAAGCAGAACATCTTGCCAGAGGGGCACAACAGGTTCAACCCCAAGGGCAGCAACAGGAAAGAGCTGAGCACAGCAGCCAGAACCAAGCCAGGCACAGCTGAATAAATTCAAACTATATAGATCTGCACCTAAACTTCAGTAGGTGCTAAGGTTATAACTGTACCAAAGATCTACAACAAAGGTCAGAAGACAGTGCTAAACAAAATGATGAGAAGGAACAAAATGCAACGTTAGAACCCAAGCCCACCCATAACAAGTGCAGAGGACACTAACACAGGACAAATATTGAATCACACAGCTGAAAGCAAAGAATCAATGGCTTCTGAAATAAAGAAACAGCTGCAGAAAGGTATAGAG
>NW_004524819.1:1046881-1051804 GCF_000260255.1 Octodon degus | reverse complement strand
ATTAATTAATTAAATAAAGAAAGAAAGAAAATTACCCAATATAGAATAGTCCATAATTATAGTGAGTTATCAGCAGAACTGGCTATTGTCAGAAGTTCTTGACTTGAAGCTTTTATAGCTCAGCATATTAGTATGGTATTACTTTTAATACCTTGTGGCTATACATTTCTGCTGCATGGTCATGATCAAGTTAAAGCAAGACCTATATAACTAAAAGCGTAATTTTTTCTATCTGATGAGGTTGATCAGATAAAGTAGAATGCAAAGTGGTCCCCTCAGGTGAGAGTGCTTGTGGTGAAGCTATGCAGAAAGTTCATATTTGAATGCTAAGTTTGTATTTTCTGGGTGAGGATGGAGCAAAAGACAAGCCAGGCAGTTTTCCCATTTAAAGATGAAGATACTGGTCTAGGAGTATATCTCTCTTCTAGAGCAGTCATAGCATGCATGAGATCTGGTTATCAACTTCCATATCACCATCCTCCTCCCCCTCATCATCATCATCCCAACCAGCTAACATGTATTGAAGGCATTTTCTGTACTCTGGACTATGAAATGTGAATATAAAGATTTTAGAGGTCAGCTGTCATATGCTTTAATTCTGTAGAATCTCATCATGAAGTACCTTATGGGATAAGGTTCATAAGTGATGTTCGAATAATTAATATTACTAACTGACATATTTCCTTGAGTAATGAAATTCTAATGAGAAACAGAAGCATTCTTTGTTTTTGGAAGCTCATTACAATATACATCTGCCCATGAACTCATAACTACCAATCCACACATGTGACTTTACCATTAGAAAATGTTAAACATACATGCTGGTGATTGCCTTCCAAAAATGCAGCAAAACTACTGATTCAAAAAAAGGTCACACTCATAATCTTGATCTTATTAACTTCAATCACTCCTTTGAGAGCTTCTATACAGAGCTTCACAACATTCAACATATATGTAAACCATCTCAAGATGCTGTTAAAATGCAGATCTTAATTCAGTAGGGTTAGTGTGGAGCCCAAGATAATAAGGAATAGTGGGATGTAGATCTTTTGCCAGTGGAAGGAACCCAAAAGACAGAGAAAGTGGGGAGCAAGGAAGAGGGAGAGGTGGGGAATGGGAGCACATATAAAAAGAATTAAGATGTATTAGGCATCAGAGAAAGTAACAACTGCCCATGATGAATGTAATTATTATGTACTACACATGTGCACTAATTAAAATTTTAAAAATAATAAAATTGTGTACTTTCAATAAGTTCCTGAGTGATTCTATTGCTTGTGTTCCATCCACCACACTTTGACTAATAAGAATATCTAGTTCACTCGATTTTAGTACTATATGCAAGTTTAATCTACGTTGGAGCTTTACAGTCATTGCTGGCTGGACTCCACACATAAAAATTCATTTCTAATATATCAAGGATGTTCTAAATATTGGGAAAATGTGTCAGGGAATTTCCCTAAGCAACAAGGTCTGAGAAGCACCAAAATTCGTTAAAAAATTAAAGATAAATGACCAAGGTTATTTTTGACAGGTCAGAAAAGCATAATTGAGAGGAGAAATAATTTTTTATGTATTTAATACAGAGTCTCACTATACAAATCAGACTCACAGTGATTCTCTTGTTTTCAGCCTCCCAAACACTGGGATTACCATTGCAGGCCACCTTGTCCAATCTCATTTGCTGTCTCAGCAGGCCCTGTGGGCAGAACCATGAACGGCACACCGGGGATTGAACCCCAGTCCCTGTTTCTGCCTAAGCAGGTGCTTTAGTCCGCTGAGCTATCTGGACAGCCCTTGAAAAATAATTTTGTGGAAGAGATGATTTTGGAAGATGGAAAGACTACCAGTTCTGATAGGAAGAGACTACATAAAAAATTAAACAAAAATTACCAAGACATGCAAATTATGTTTCATATTGCGATACTCAACTATTCAATTTTTATTAATAATTAAGTAATTAGTATTAAAGTGTGTCCTTTCGGGCCAGCCAAATAGCTCAGCGGATTAAAGCTCCTGCTTAGGCAGATGCAGGAGCCAGGAGTTCGATCCCTAGGCCTACTGTGCCAGCCCTACCCCTGGGGTGAGCTGAAACTGCGATTGATTGGGCGTGGTGGCAAGAGCCTGTAATCCCAGCACTTGGGAGGCTGTAAACAGGAGGATCACTATGAGTCCAATCTACACAGTGAGACCCTGTAGACCCTGTCCTAAAATACAATAAAAAGTGTCCTTTAAAGATTTACATACATTAGGTTTCATAAAATATTTTTCTGTTTAGAAGAGCAATATGTAGGCGTGGAGTTTTCCTGGTGCTATTTAATAACTTTGGTGGACTCTGAGCAGTTTATGGGATTCTGCTAAGCACTGATGTTAATCTACAGTACACAGGTGTGGAGCTTGTGCTGGTGCCAGTCCAAACTTTTAAGAACTTAGGTGGACTCTGAGTGACTTGTGGGATAGAGGAGAGCTGTGATCTGTGGGCCCAGAATGCAGTAATATCCTAGCATTATTTAAGAATTTTGTCAGACTTTGTCATTTCTTTTTTTTTGACCTGAGAGATTATTTCTGATCTAATTTCTTCTATAGCTGATGGACTTGTTTCTTTACTTCAGTTACTTTCATTTCAAAAATTTCAGGTGTGTGATTTCTATGTTCTTGTATGTCTTTGTCTCTTGGATTTATTGTTTTTGGGCTAGAGGACTGAGATTAAATCAGACCCCCAATTTCAAAGACCCAATCCTAAAATGGACATCTGAGATGAATATACACTTTTCTGAGGAAGAAACACAAATGGCAAGTAAATATATGAAAAAATGTTCAACATCATTGGTCATTCGAGAAGTGCAAATTAAAATGACACTGAGATTCCATCTCACCCCAAAAGAATGGCTAACATCAAGAAGTCAGCCAATAACAAATACTGGAGAGGCTATAGAGAAAAAGAAACCATTCTGCACTGTTGGTCGGAGTGCACACTGGTGCACTCACTATAGAAATAAATGCAGGGTTTTCTTAAAAATATTGGATTTGAGATCTCATTCAAGCCAGCTATTCTTCCAGAACAACTGAAAACATCATACCACAGTGGTATTATGTGCATCCAAGTTTATAACAGCACAGTTTGTCATAGCTAAATCTTGGAAACAACCCAGATGCCCATCAAGTGAAGAATGGATAAGGAAGATGTGATATTTTTACACAGTGGAATTTTTTGTACAATGGAATATTACTCAGCTATAAAACAGGATAAATTTAAATCTTTTGTCAGTAAATGGATGCAACTAGAGAACATACTCTTAAGTGAAATAAATCAGACCTGCATATGCAAACATCATATTGTCTCCTTGTGTGAAAACCTAAGTGGGAAAATGTAATTTAAAGGGTAAAATAGATATTGGGAAAAGGAAATGAACTCATTCAAAAGGAAAGAGCTACTGAGTTGAGGAGGACAGGAGAGGGAGTGGGAGAAAGAGATACATCTACGTTTGTAAGTACAATAGTTTGTACAACTGTACTGTGCATTTTTGCTGGTCTATGGAAAGGAGCAGATAATTATTTATTTTATCTTCTTTTTTTCAATTGTATTAATTGAATCAATGTATTAATTATTCTAACTGTCTTACTAGCCTGTTTTAAACTCTCTCATTGCTATTTCTTCCTTTTTTGTATTTTAGGGAGGGGTCTACAGGGTGTTCAGGGTCTCATTACTAGATAGGACTCAGAGTGATCCACCTGTTTACAGACTCCCAAGAACTGGGATTACAGGCACGTGCCACCACACGCAGTCTCTCTCATTGCCATTTCTTTCTCAATAAAATTAATTTTAAAAATAAATTAAAACTTATTATTTTAACAAAAAGTCCTATTTGTACTTTTTCTCTTCTTAATTTCTTATATATTTCTCTTTTTTGTTTCTTCTTCCAATTTGCTTGGATATATAATACCAGGTTGAAATACAACACTACACATTACAAGAAATACTGTTAAATTCATACTACTTTGTTAAGTGAAATTCTGCATAACTAGTAAATTTTTCTGTTTTAATACTATTTTGTGCTCTCTAAAAATGAAAACTTGTAGCCCTTCTTTTTCTCTAATTTTTTGGTCTGCAAACTTAAGGTGTTAACCCTCCAGAAGAGAAGTTTAGTATTTTGGCCCTAACCCTTCAAGGTCAGTGAAGATTCAGTACATAAGAGAACCTGTACTGTAACATCCTGTAACTCAGTGGTGTCCCAAATTTTCTTTTCTTTTTTTCCATAATTTTATTGAGAAACAAATAGCAATGAGACAATTTCAAACCATATTGGTGGGACAGTTTCAACAATTAACACATTGCATGCATTCTTCTTAGGGGTTATGTGCTTTACAAGATGCAGACATGATATCTTATTTACAGACACTATTACAACAAATCCCTCTATTCATTAAGAGAATCCAAAGTTTCTATTCTAGGTGATTATGGGGCTACAGAGGAAAGAGATCGACGATATAGAATGTGCCTAATGAGAGTCACATGGAGAGAAAACATTCTCTCAAACTTTCACAGAGAGCAAATTAGTCAAGCAGTGGCTGTGACTCATCCTCATGGCTGACACTGACAAAGGATCTACAAACTGCTGTACAGAGTTTCAGGGTAAATCCTGAGGGGATTTGACTGACCTTGCCAGATACAAAAGTTACTTTTTTTTGTTATATAGGTCTTGTTTTATCTGGTCTTAACCATCCAGCAGAAAAGTATAAAAATGAAGTATAAACAGTAAAGCCATGTTAATATGCTGAGCTGTAAAAGGCTCAAGTCAACAACTTCTCACATTGCCAGTCCTGTGGATAATCCACTACTATTATGGACTACTGAACTACATTGGATTATTTTGCTGAATTCATCCACCTATAATATTTGAATGGCAATGGAATACCCATCTC
>NW_004524819.1:1045972-1046781 GCF_000260255.1 Octodon degus | reverse complement strand
CAGAAAACTTCCCAAATATGAGGAAACAATCTGACATTCAGGTAACTGAAGCATACAGAACACCAAGTAACCTCAATCCAATGAAAAACACACCGAGACAATAGTCAAGATCCCAGAAATTCAGCACAAGAATGATATACTGAAAGCCACTCGAGAAAAGAAGCAGATCACATACAAAGGAAAACCCATCAAAATTATGGCTGACTTCCCTTCACAAAATATGCAGGCAAGAAGAACACGGAGCGGAGTCCTTTGGGTCCTCTATGAAAAGAAATTCCAGCCCAGACTACTATACCCTGCAAAACTCTGTTTCAAGTTTGATGGAGAAGTGAAATAATTTCATGACAAAGAACAGATAAAGAATTTCGTGATGACAAAGCCAACACTACACAGGGTACTGAAAGATGTTCTAGAAAGGGACCAAAGTGATCAGAACCCCATGAATGAGATCAGACGCAACCAACTAAATAGTGCAAGCAAATAAACAGAGGAGAAAAAGGAGTAAACAACAACAGGTAAATAACATGGCAACCATAAGTCAATACATCTCAATTGTAACCATCAATGTAAATGGGCTCAATTCACCAATTAAGAGAAATAGACTGTCACAGTGGATTAGGAAAAAAAATCCAACAATATTCTGTGTACAAGAAACACATTTAACTCATAAAGACATTCATAGGCTTAAAATCAAAGGTTGGAACACAATACTACATGGCCCAGCTCCTCAGAAAAAAGCAGGGGTAGCAATTCAATTCTTAGACAGTCTCAACTTCAAACCAAAAATAATCAAGCAAATTAAAAAAGGC
>NW_004524819.1:1026045-1045509 GCF_000260255.1 Octodon degus | reverse complement strand
TTCAAATATTATAGGTGGATGAATTCAGCAAAATAATCCAATGTAGTTCAGTAGTCCATAATAGTAGTAGATTATCCACAGGACTGGCAACGAGAAGAAAGATTTGTACTAATAGGGTTTAGGCAAGATATCATGTGAACATCTTGTACTATGAATAACTACTATGAAGACAACAATATGCAATGTATTAATTATTGTAACTATCCTACTAACCTGCTTTGAAACAGTCTCATTGCTATCTCTTTCTCAATAAAATTAATTAAGAAAATAAAATAAAATTTAGTATTATAACAAAAATTAAAAATAAAAAATAAAAATGAAAAATTATTGTACCACATGCTGTGCCAGCCCAAGCCCTGGGCAAGCTAAGCAGGCCACTGAGATTGGGCATGGAGTTGCATGCCTGTAATTGCAGAGCTTGGGACATTGAAAAGAAGAGAAACACTAAACAGTGTGAACTGTGTAGTGAGAAACTACCAAATATATAAAATAATAATAACAATAATAATAATAATAACTTAATAAAAGAAGAGCAAAGGGCCTGCTAAATAGCTCAGCAGATTAAAGCACCTGCAACCAGGTGCAGGGGCTGGGGGTTTGATCTTCAGGCCTGCTGTGCCGGCCCCACCTCCAGGGCGCAATGAGACTGGGCATGGTGGCGTGTGCCTGTAATCCCAGCTCTTGGAAGTATGTAAACAGGCGGATCACTAGGAGTCTTATCTAGTAGTGAGACCCTGAACACCCTGTAGACCCTTCCCTAAAATACAAAAAAAAGAAGAGCAATATGATTTCATTGCAGATTCAAAAAATATAACTTCTACAGCTAATACTTGTAGAAATGTAAACTTTTAAATACTCCCTTTTATAATATTTTATGCATTTGTATAAGGTGTCTTATTTTTATTAAAGTGTAGACAGATGTATTTTGCACTAGAAAGTATCCTAAATATTAATTTTAATGGCTACATTCCTTTACAGTTTTTTATAAATTTTATTTATTTATTTTTGTTAGTATGAGAGTTAAGACCTTTCCCTTTCTTTGGACAATAAATTCATCATAGTATATGTCACAGAAGCATTTAAATAATTAAATAACTTTTACTAGACTGCCAGTCTTTCTCATTTCTAAAAGCAAGGAGCTATTAGTGAGACAGCAACATGAAAATAATATGACATGAATATAAATATATATCTGAATTACATTACAATTATAAATTAAATGAGTTACAAATGAAAAACATAAATGAGTTACAAAGTAAGAATATATTTTGTTAGTGGGTTGAGTTTAACTTTCTATTTTGACAAATGGGGTTTAGATTAAAAGTGCACATAGCTATTTCTCTTCTGGCTTGGGTAGTCAAACTTTTTGTTGCTAATTTTCACGTTGAAACAATTGCCAAAGGGATATATAGATTGCTGCAGACCTGGCAGATACTTACAATAGCTCAAGCCAAGCTATGTGAAAAGCCTTAGGAAGACTGTGCAGTCAGCTTTATTCTAAGTTGTCTGGAGGAGGAGCATCTTTTGTTGCTAACAATAAGTAAACAGTATCTCTTCTTGTTTAGTTTAGGGTGCTTTTGAAATTTTATTGAGATTAGCAGTTGCTGGCTTTGTCTCTTCATTAAAATTCCCAGAGTATTTCATGTATGTAAAATAATCAGTGATTTCACTTTGAATATACTGTTAGTTATTGTCTTGTCACTGCATTAGTTGGATAAATTTTAGATTTCACCTTTATCAAATCTTAAATATCCTCTCACTTCAGAAATTGTCATACTCCTGGGCCAGTAAGCTCAGCTGACTAAAGCACCTGCTTAGGCAGAATGCAGTGACCGGGGTTTGATCCCCAGCTTGCTGTGCCAGGCACACCCCCAGGGCGTGCTGAGACTGCAATTGAGACTGGTTGTGGTGGCACACACCTGTAATCCCAGCACTTGGGTGGCTAAAATCAGAAGAATCAATATGAGTCCAATCCATGTAATGGAACTGTGTATATTCTGTAGACCCTGTCCTAAATGGGACACTGTATATTCTGTAGACCTTGTCCTAAATTCATAAAAAAAATTGTCACACTCCTAATTTTAGTGTTTACTGTTCCCATTTATGAGTTTATATTTTATACATAGATAAAACATTATACACATTTACTATGAAGGTGTAATGTCTTGTTTTCTTACCTTTCTTGAAATTAGTACCACTCTGGTGATTACTACCTGAATTAATTATATTATGGAGAATCATAAAACTATAATTTCCTTTTTTTTTTTTGGTTGGCTCAGGCTGCCTTAAAGGTGGGTCTGGAAAGGCATGTGGATCTGGGGATCGAACCGCGGTTCCCTGCTCCTGACTGCATTTGCATGAGTAAATGCTTAAACAACTGAGCTCACCCAGAGGCCCCCATTAAAGTTGTGAAGGATTTTTATTTTTGCCGGCTCAGGCTCCCTTTAGGATGGGTCTGGTAAGGCATGGGTAGCTGGGGATTGAACCACAGTCCCCTGAGCCTGACTGGGTTTGCCCCAGCAGGTGCTTAACCAACTGAGCTAACATGCAAGCCCCCAGTTTCTTATTCCTTCTTTATTTATCGCTAGAATATCTCTAAAAATTAAAAAAACAACTATTTGAATACTTTGACATAAAATGAGCAGAGGAAAGAATGGGATAAATATTTGGTTCTTTCCTCTTATTGCTAGCTTTAAAAATAGTAAATTATTATTAGTGTCTTTTTATAAATGAGTAGATATTTTATATCAAAACTATATTTGCATTGAGTGAAATCATTTCCTCATTCCATACCATTCATGGCCAACAATGTTCTTAACTAATTAATTGGATGTCCTTCAAAGGCTTGCTAATTTTGTTTAGTTTTCAGGACTATCTACTGATTTTTCAGTGTCAAAGGTGAGGATTTAACTTATTTTCACCTTTCCAAATCTCCACTGCACACATTCACTTATAGCTTATCATCATATATTTGTAGCATAATTATGGTGAGATCATATTAATTGTTTTCTCATGAAGTACATTCTATTCACAGCTGAGGTCCATACAGTACTATATTAATTTTATCACTTTTGAACACCTCATAATCTTAAGTGGAGTTAATGGTTGACATTCATTGTTTGATTTACTTAATTTTCCATATCTGTATAACAAACTCAATTTCAAATTCTCTATTATTTATATAAATCTCTTAGCATATTTAACATATCAGGTATTTTCCCATTTCACCATCTTGAATAAACTTTCTGAAGTCTCTAGCCTGCATCCACCCTTGGAAGCCAGGTAAACCATCTCTTTCTCTTGAACCTTCATTTCTTTCAGTGATCAGACACTAATGCATTGTTTTTAACAATCTCTTCTTCATAATTTTCATTGTTCTGATTCTGCTGTATTTCTTATTAGTTAGATAATTAACTTTCTGAATTAGCCCCTATTTTTTATGTTTTTGTATTATCTCTTTGTGGTTTTTCCTTCCTTTCTGGAAGATTTTGTCAAATTCATATTCCAAACCTATAATTTTCTTATAATTTTATTCTCCAAATGACTTTTTTTCTGAATGTTTCTTCTTTCCTCTTCCTAGTTCACTGATGAAATATTCTCTTTTTACCTTTCAGAATTTTATTTTTTATTCCATAATTTTATTGAGAAATAGCAATGAGACAGCTTCAAATCAAATTGGTAGGACAGTTCAGATAATTAACACATTGCATACTGCCTTACTAGTGGTTGCTTGTTGTACAAGATGCAGACATGATATCCTAACTACAAACATTATTAGAACAAATCCCTCTATTCCTTGGATTAAGAGAATGTAGTTATATATCTATCCTAACCATTTTGAAAACACAGATACAAAATTGACATTCATCTATATCCCCTTTTCTTGTTTAGTTCCATACTTTCAATATTATAGGTGTGTGAACTCAGCAAAATATTCCAAAGTAGTCCAGTAGTCCATAATAGTATTGGGTCTGCCACTAGACTGGCAATGTCAGAAGTTGTTGAGCTGAGTCCCCTACAGCTCAACATAACAACTTGGCTGTGTATCTTGTACTTCGTTTTTATACTTTTTGGCTAGATGGTTAAGACCAAGATAAAGCAAGAACTATGCAACAAGAATTGTAGCTTTTGGATCTGATAAGGTCAGTCAAATGCCCTCAGGATTTATCCTGAGATCCTGTACCCCAGAAGGTAGACCCTTTGTCAATGTCAGCCATGTGGATGATTCATGGAAACTGCTTGCCCAATTTGCTCAATGTGAATGCCTGAGAGGTTTTCTCTCCATGTGACTCTCTTTAGGCACACTCTACATCATTGATCACTTTCCTCTTTGGCCTCATAATTTCCTTCATGACAAAACTTGGGACACAACTGAGTTACATGATGTTACAGTAAAAGTTCTCATATGTCCTGAGTCTTAATAGGCCCTGGAAGGCTAGGTTCAAAATGTTGGAATTACTTGCGGCATTCTTTTTTCTCTAATTTTGGTCTGGAAACTTAGGCTCTTAATCCTCCTGAAGAGAAGCTTATTCTTATTGCCATATAACCTAGACTGTTGAACTTAAAGTCACTATATTTCTGCATATCAAACATCTTACGCATAACATGGAGCAGGTATTTTTCATAAAGTATTGATATGTTATCCTTTAAGTCCCTATACAATGTGACAAAAATATTTAAAAATTAAAATATATTTAAAAATAGGAATAAAGAATTATATATGTTTACACATAAGCCCAGAAATCTAACCCTATGCAGCATTGTGGCAGAACAGTCCTGCAACACTCCTTTTCCTGTCTCCTTCCTTCATTCACCACCTCCTTTCTCTTTAAACAATCATCTAGCCGAAAGACAGCATGATATCAACTGCTGTGTCATGACAAGCAGCACCTATTCAGAAGATCAGAATGACAGACACTCCAAGCATGTACCTACTATTACAAATTGCCATCTTCAGTGCAGTTGCTTAGTTCACAGGTGTCAATACATATAGTTAGTCAGGGAAAGAATCCTACCAATTAACTGCTTGATTTGAAAATCTTCTGAAGATTCTCAGGATCATTGCCTTACCCATTATCTACACATACCTGTGTGGCTTGCCTCTGTCGTGTTTCCTAGTTCTTCCCCTTGCGCTCTCTTCATTGTCTAGTACTCAAGTTCTTGCTTTCCTTTTAATTGTATTATACCTTTCTATTTGTATTTCTTCTGTTAAGTTCTTATACTAAGGAAACTGTGTGATATTTACACGTGTGTCTGATTTCTATCACTTATGAATATATGTTCAAGGGGCATCCACTTAAATATAAAGGATTCAAATTTATCATACTTTATAGCTGAGTAATACTCCACTGTATAAAAATACCAGATCTTTTTCATCCATTCCTGAGGTCATGGGCATCTTAGTTGTTTCCAAGATTTCACGATCACAAATTGTACTGCTATAAACATAGGCACACATATATCACTATAATATGATGTTTTCATATCCTCTGGGAAAGTTCTCAGTAGAGGAGTAATGGGTTTAAGTGAAATTTCCGGTTCTACATTTCTAAGGAGACTCAACACTGATTTCCATAATCGTTGCACTAGTCTACATACCCATCAGCAGTGGAGAAGAGTGCCTTTTTCCTCTCAGTCTCTCCAACATTTGCTGTTGGGTGATTTCTTTATGATAACCGTTCTTTCTGGGGTGAGATGATACCTCAGTGTTTTTTTAAATTTGAATTTGATGGATGGCTAGTGCTGTGGAGCATTTTTTCATATATTTATTCACTTCTTTAATTTCATCCTCTGAGAAGTGTGTGTTCATCTTGGATGCCCATTTCTAGATTTTGTCTTTAAATTTTGGGGCCCTGGTGTTTTTTAGTTCTTTATAAATTCTAGAGAGCAGACCTTTGTCTGAGTACTTATTTGTCATATTTTTTCCAAATTTGTGGGTTGTCTTTTCACTTTGTTGGTAATTTCTTTTGACGTGAAAAAACTTCTCAGTAGTAGCAGATCCCAGTTGTTAATTCTTTCAAGTGTTTCCTGTGCAATTTGATTTTTGTTCATGAACTTTTTGTCTACCCCTATGTCTTCAAGAGTTTCTCCTACCTTCTCTTCCAGGAGATTTAGTGTTTCTTTTTTAATGTTTAGATCTTTATTCCATTTTGACTTTACTTAGTGCATGGTGATAGTCCTGGGTCAAGTTTTAGTTTTCGGCATGTAGAGAGCCAGTTTTTCCAGCACCACTTCTTAAAGGGGCTATCTTTCATCAAGTGAGTATGTTTGGAACCTTTGTCAAAATTAAAGTTGCTGAGTGTTTTTGTAGAGGCTTCAGTATTTTCTAATCTATCCCATTGATCTTCAGGTCTATTTTGTTGCCAGTATTATGCTGATTTTATCACAGTAGTCTTGTAGTATAACTTCAAGTCAAGAATTGTAATGCCTCCTGCCTTGTCTTTGCTGCCCAGGATTGCATTTGCATTTCTAGGACTTTTCTGGTTCCAAGTAAATTTTAGGAATGAGTTCTCTAGGTCTGTGAGATATGTTGGTGGTAGTTTGATAGGAATTGCATTAAATCTCTACAGAAATTTTGTGAGTATGGCCAACTTCACAATGTTGATTCTTCAGATGCAGGAGCTGGGAATATCTTTCCATTTTCTGAAATCTTCTACAATCTCTTTTTTCAGAGTACTGTAATTTTCCTTGAAAAGATCTTTGGTGTTTTCTTGTGTGTTTAATGGCTATGTATTTAGTGAAACAGAATGTAATTTATCTTAATTAATCTGCTTCCCGATATGTTAGATTCATTCCCCAGTTTTGCTTTTAGAACTAATGCTGAAATAAGTATCTTTTTATATGTAATATTTTATATAAAATGATAATTATGAATATTCCACACATCTTTCCTTGCACATGTACAAATATTTCTGTAGTCCTGATTTTTTGGTGAGAGGGATGCACCATCTTCCCACTTCTTTCTTGACAACAAATTTCTGATAAAATGCCTTCACTGAGAAATGACTTCAGTTTCAAATACATTGAATGTATTCAGTTTTCAGAGTTCTTGTCACACTTGGAGATATCTCTTGGTGTATCAGCAGTTGATGAACCTGAGGACAGACAAAACTTCTTGAACTGCTTGCTGGAAAGTGCAATGGACCCATATAGACCTTTTGTCTTTAGTGTTTTTATAATTTCTTCAGATCTGTAATGACTGGTTGGGTGTGGACTTGGTTACAGTGTGCTGTCTCCTGGGTACAAACCAAGGGGTTTACATCAGTGTACAGGTACAGAGCCTGAGAATCTTTCAGTGAAGCTAGAAATGTAGACATCATACCAGACCCGACTCCACTTCAAGTCATATTTCCACTGCCACTAGCTCAGCCGCCACCTCCTCCAGATTGTCCAAGAGCAGGAATGTGTCTTCAGTGGGCTCCTACACATGGTTGAAGTTGTTGCACCCCACGTGCCAGTGCAGTGGCGTCAGAAATCTGGAGGCTGCCATGATTCACTTTGCTGCCCTATGTGCATCAAGACAAGATATATTTGGATGGAGATAAAACACACAAAAAGAATGCACAGAAACTAGAAAAACCAGGCCTGGGCTAGGACTCAAAAAGATCTTTGACTTCTTTAGTTAGATTAATTCCAAGGTATTTCATTTTCCTCGGTGCTATTGTAAAAGGTATTGTTTCTCTAATTTCCCTCTCAGTGTGTTTCTTATCTGTGTAGAGGAATGCTACTGACTTTGGGTATTGATTTTGTATCCTGCTATGCTACTGAATTTCTGTATTAATTCTAGTAGCTTCTTGGTGCAGTTTTCTTGGTCTTCCGAGTAAAGTATCATGTCATCCGCAAATAATGATAATTTAACTTCTTCTTTACCTATTCTTATTTTCTTTCTATTGTCTAATGGCTCTAGATAATGGTTCCAGAACTATATTGAATAGGAGTGATGATAGAGGACATCCTTGCCTTGTACCAGATCGAGGAGTAAAAGATTTTAGTGTTTCCCCATATGTAATTAAGTTAGCCATTGGGTTTTCATAAATGGCTTTTACCAGATTGAAGTAGAGACCATCTCTTTCAATATTATGTAGGATGTTGAACATAAATTAGTGTTCGACTTGTCAAAAGCCTTTTCTGCAGAAATTGAGATGGTCATGTGATTTTTAGTTTTCACTCTATTGACATACTGTATTACATTTATAGATTTTCAAATATTGAACCATTTTGCATCCCTGGGATGTATCCTACCTGGTCATGGTGTATGATTTTCTTGATAATTTGCTGTATTCTTTTTTTTCAAAGTTTTATTGATAAACAGATAGCAATGAGACAGTTTCAAATCAAATCGGAAGTACAGTTTCAACAAATAATACACTGCATATATTCTTCTTAGTGGTTAATTGCTGTACAAGATGCAGACTTGTGATCCTACTTACAAACACCATTAGAACAAATCATTCTATTCATTAAGAGAATGCAACTATATGTCTGTCCTAACCACTTTGAATACACAGATACAAAATGGACATTCATCGGTATACCCCACTTTTTCTAAGTTCCGTTATTGAATATTATAGGCATGTAAACTCAGCAAAATATTCTAAAAGAGTCCAGTAGCCCATAATAGCATTGGGTCTTCTGTTTAACTGGCAATGTCAGATATTATTGACCTGTATTCTATCTGCTAGGATTTTATTGATAATTTTTACATCTATGTTCATGAAGGAGATGGGCCTGTAGTTCTGTTTTTTAGTTGCATCTTTCCCTGATTTTGGTGTTAGTATAATACTTGTCACCAGGAATGATTTTGGGAGGATTTCTTCCTTTTCAATTTCATTGAACAGTTTAAGGAGTATAGGGACTACATCTTCTGTAAATTTCTTGTAGAATTCAGCTGTGAATCCATCTGAACCTGGACTTCTCTTTGTTGGTAGATTTTTTTATTACATCTCGCATTTCATTGGCTGTTATTGGGCTATTGAGAGTGATCAGATCTTCTGTATTCTGTTTTGGTAATTTGTACCTTTCTAGGAATCTGTCCATTTTGTCTGTGTCTTGTATTCTGTGAGAGTAAAGATTCTCAAAGAGGCTATTGATAATCTTCTCAATTTCCACTAGGTCTGTGGTAATTACATCCTTTTCATTCCTCATTGCTTGTATTTGTATTTTTTCTTTTCTCTTTTTGATGAGGATAGCTAGGGCTTATTGATTTTATTTCATCTTTCAAAGAACCAGCTTTTTGTTTTGTTAATTCTTTGAACTGTTTTTTTTTCATCTCAATTGAATTAATTTCTGATTTAATCTTTATTATTTCTTCCTATCTTTGGGCTTGTTTTTGGTTTGCTCTTCCTTTTCTATTTTTTGGAGGTGCAGCATTAGGGTGTTTATTTGTTCCCATTCTGTTTTTGTAATGTGTGAATTCACAGCTATGAATTTCCTTCTGAGAACTACTTTCATTGTATGCCATAAATTGTGTAAAGTTGTGCTTGAATTTTCTTTGAATTGTACATATTGGTAAATTTCTTGTTTAATTTCATCTGTGACTCATTGATTGCTGAGTAGGGTGTTGTTTAATTTCCATGTATTTAGGATTTTTACTGGTTTCTGTGGAAGCAGCCACTTAAACAACTGAGCTAAGGCCAGGCCCCCTTTTACTGGTTTCTGTTGTCATTTATTTCCAGTTTCATTGCACTGCGGTCAGACAATATGCATGGGATAATTTCTGTCTTTTTGTATAGACTTAAACATGACCTATGGTCCAGTATGTGGTTTATTTTTAAACAATGACCTATGTGCAGCTGAGAAAAATGTGTGCTCAGCTGTGTTTTGTGGAACACTCTGTATATGTCTGAATAGTCCATTTGTTTCAAGCTCTGGTTCAGTTCTGTTATTTTTTTGCTAATTTTTTGTCTGGTTGACCTATCTTTTTGGGAAAAGGGGGTGTGAAGGTCTTCTGTTAAAATGGTGGTATTGGATATTAGATTTTTTTATGTCCATTAAGATTTGCTTTATATAGTTGGGTGCTCCCATATTTGGTGCATACATATTCATGAGTGTTACCTCTTCCTCTTGAATTTTTCCCCTAACCAGTATATAGTGTCCTTCTATGTTTCACTTGAATATTCTCGGTTTGAGGTTGAGACTGTCTGAGTATAGGATGGCTACCCCTGTTTTCTTCGAGCTGATGGAGCATGTAGTATTGTTTTGAGTTTGACTTTCAGCCTATAAATGTGTTTATGAGTTTAACATATTTCTTGTATACAGAATATTGTTGGATTTTGCTTCCTAATCCACTGTGTCTGCCTATTTCTCTTAATTGGTGAAGTGAGTCTATTTACATTGATGGTTAGAATTGAGATGTAATGAGTTACGATTGACATGTTATTTACCTGTTATAGTTTACTACTTTTTCTCATGTGTGTTATTGTTTACCGTATTTAGTTGGTTGCTTCTGATCTCATTCGTGGAGGTCTGATCATTTTGGTTCATCTCTAGAATATCTTTCAGTAGCCTGTGTAAGGTTGGCTTTGTCATCGTGAAATTTTTTAGCTGTTCTTTGTCATGGAAGTATTTCACTTCTCCATCAAACTTGAAAGAGAGCTTTGCAGGGTATAGTAGTCTGGGCTGGAAATTGTTTTCATAGAGGTCCTGAAGTACTCTGCTCCATGCTCTTCTCGCCTTCATTGTTTGTGAAGTGAAGTCACCATATTTCTCATGGGTTTTCCTTTCAATGCTATCTGCTTTTCTCTAGCGGCTTTCAGTATAGTATTCTTGTGCTGGATTTCTGGGATCTCTACTAATATATGTGTTTTTAACTGGTGTGTTTTTAATTGGATTGTGGTTTCTTGGCATTCTTTATGCTTCAGTTAACTGAGTGTCAGATTGTTTCCTCATATTTGGCAAGTTTTCTGCTCTTAATTCTGCTCATATTTTTTTAAATGTCATTTGTATTGACTCCTTCTTTCTCATTGATACCTATTAGACTCACATTGTTCATCTTTGCATCATCTTGTAAGTGAGGAATTATTTTTTCTTGCATCCTAGTTGTTTTCTAAGAGATCTTTTTCTTACCTTTTCACTAGCTGCACAAGCATCTTTTTTTTTTGGTGGAACCAGGGATTGAACTCAGGCCCTTGCACTTGCCAGGGAAGTGCTTCTTCCACTGAACCATCGCCCGGCCCCACTTTTTTTTTTTTTTGCCAGCATCAGCAAGATCTGAAACTCTGTCTTCACATTCACTTAAACGGTTTTGCAAGCTTGTGATTGAGATTTTAATTTCCTCTATATCTCTTGGAGTCTGCTTTATGTGATCTGTTTCTTTCCTGTATTGTTCATTCAAGGAATCCGTCATTTTTCTAATCTGTTCTATATTTTTTATCAATGTCGTCTTTAGAAGCAGTTATTAATTCTTGTACTGCAGCATTTTTTTCAGATTGGGTTTCCTCCGTATGTTTCTGCATTTAATTCTTTACTTCAGATGCTATGAGTTCAGTGAATTCTTTTTTTATTTCAGAAAATGTTTCTACTCTGAGTTCCTCTATAAGTTTCTATTGTTGCTTATTTTCTATCGACACTATTAATTCATACATTTCAACTGAGCTAGTGTCCTCTGCACTTATTCTGGGTGGGCATTGGGTTTCCTTAATAGTTTTCTGTATTTGATTCTTTACTGCAGATGCTATTAATTCAAGGATTCCTTTTTTCATTTCCAATCTGAGTTCCTCTATACCTTTCTGCATTTGTTTATTTCAGAAGCTCTTGATTCTTTGATTTCAGCTGTGTGAATCCCAATTTGTTCTATGCTACTGTCCTCTGTACTTGTTATAGGGTCGGTTTGGGGTCTGAGATTGCATTTTGCTCCTTCTCATTGTCATTTTGTGTAGCACTGTCTTCTGACCTTTGCTGTAGAGCTTTGGTGCATTTATAACTTTAGCACCTACTGAAATTCAGGTGTAGATCTACAAAGTTTGAATTTATCCAGCTGTGCCTGGCTTGGGTCTGGCTGCTATGCTCAGCTCCTTCCTGTTGCTACCCTTGGGAGTGAATCTGTTGTGCCCCTCTTGCAAGATGTTCTGCTCCTGGACTAACTTGGTGGTTCTGTCCCTTATACTCTCTGCAGGGACTGCAGTTGCAGAATTTCACCCCAGACCTGTATGCCAGGCCTGAACTGAGTCTGAAGGGGACAAGTTGGAGTAGGGGGGAAAGGAAGCTCTCCCACACACTCACTGGGCCTGGGCCAGGCCTGAATGTGGTGGTTCCAAGAACGCATCAGAAATTCTCACTCACTGGGCCGTAGTTGGGGAGGGACTACAGAGTGGTGTGGGGAGTTCCAAGGGGGTGGAAAAGTGTCTCACCCACGCTGCATCTGAGCTTGGACCAGATCTGTCTCGTAGGCGCATGGTAGCCACAAGCTCTCCCACACACTCCCCGGACCTGTACTTGGACTGGATTTGGTGGTCCTGAGAACGCGGCAGAATTTCTCACTTTTCGAGTTGGGGGAGGGGGGAACGGGACTGCGGACTGGGGGGGGGCGTCCCAAGGTGGTGGAATAGCCCTTTGAGAATTTTAATGAAGTCCTTTTCTTCAACAATTTGTACTTCTTACAGGTTTGATTGTTCTCCACAGTTCTTCCATTTGTATGTTTCTTTTGTTTTGTTTGACCTCCATCTCCCTGGTTGGGGATTTTCCTCAGATAATTATTTCTGTGTTTATACTTAAGAATGAAGCATCATTTGAAAGCTGACTGGGTGCTTTGTGGGAGTAGGTAGGCTTTTTTAGTAGAGGTGATGTGGTAATGTGGTGAAGTGACAAGCCTATTCCCTAGGGTAAACCTTGATTTCAACATTCACAGGGAAGGTTTACCCAGTAACCTGGCTGTAGAGCACAATCTGACTGCCATTTCTATGTAAACCGAGTGAAAGAAAACAGCCAGAAGAACCTGGATCTCAAATTCAGCATAAATGAACACTTAATCCCCTAGTTTTCACACAGTTCTGACCTCATCTGTAGCTGGTGTCCCCCAGTCTAAAAATCTATCTTATCTTCTTCCAAAGACAAACCTTAAGGTGCTGCTTGAGTGCAGGGAGGATAATCAGATGCTGCACACACTAACGTAAGGGATCTGTACTCTAGGTGCTTCACTCACAGCATTTCATCCAATCTTTTTGCTTTCAGTCCCTCACCCCAACTTTTAAGGTTCATTGTTGCCTCCAATTCCTGTAGCCTTTCAGGATGCTGTTTTATATATCGGATTGGTTTTCACTTTGCTCTCCTGCCAGTTTAAGAGTCAGTTTTTCTAGGCAATGTATTACTTTCCAGCTTCCAAAGTTTTTTGCTGTTTCTTATTTTCTGTTTTACTTCTCATTTCCGAGTTCTATCTGTAAAAATAAATCCATTTTCTGCTATTTTAGAGGTGCTTTGAAAGGGAGCAAAACAAGGTCATACATTTCCTGCTTCATAATTTCTTCTGATGTTGGAACCCTTTGTTCTCCTGATTTCTTTAATCCTTTGTTCTTTTTGTTCAGTCACTGATCTTCATGAAATGCAATCATATTCTCAATTTGCATCCTAGAACCAGAAGAAATTAAGTCATTTTTACAAAATGATAAAGTTAGGTTGGTAACAGCTCAATGCATTTTTAGTGCATTTGTTTTGAAGAATAAAACCAATGCTGCAATACTACACACACACTGCTTCTCAGCCTTTTGGCTAAGATCAAGTATAATACTACACAATACGCAGTTGTCACTGTCCTAAAATAGTTACTCTATCCTGTCTGTCCCTGACTTGGCAGTTGACCTCTGACAATGTCAGAGGAGCCAAGTACCATAAGACATAGTTAGTTGCCAAGTACAAAATGACATGGCTAAATATTCACACAATGCTCTTCTGCAAAGAAAAAAAATAGAACTAACGTGACCTAGAATTTTTCACGATAATGACTATAATTAACTAGCCAAACTGAACAAGCCTTGGATTTCATCTGAGTAAAGACAACCAGTGCCAGCTTTTGAAAACAGGAAGCATGACAAATTTATGAGTTGGGCCTTTTAAAGACCAGAGAAAAGCTGAGGTCATTTGAAATTTAATTTAGTATCTGTATGTAGGTCTCGGAATGGAAATAATACTTTACCCTTTAGAATCAGAGTTTTCCGGATTCTTAAGCCTCTTGAAGTGATTTACTGCATGGATTTCTCCTAGGTCAGCAGCATGGTTACTCTATGCCTAAGCCAGAAACAGTTCACAATAAATTTTTACTCAAATTCATTACTCTTGCAGCTTGCTGTCAGCCTTTCTTATATCAGTAGGAATCATACTAATATTCCCAGCAGATAATGGAATAATCTCTTGATGAATCTATTCATTACTGTTTTTGTTATTTCTTTATTTCCTTGGGATATAATCTGTAGTTCCTTTTTGAAAAATGTCAAATGTGCTAGCATTCTATGTAGCTTACTTGTATTCTCTTGACTTTGTGGATAAAACCAAACCTATAAAAAAACCCCTGGGACTACTATATAAGAATGCCACTAAATTAATTATGTTTCCTACTAATGCAGTTCTATTATAAAATGGTTAAATTGCTTTTGCAGACATTTTTATTGAAGTTGGTCACGTTGTTAGTATGCAGTTTTGTTGTCAGGAGGAAGGCTACTATATTTAAATTAATCAATGAAAAATAAATACACTTGAAAAACTTATGGTTTGGAAATTTTACAGGGAAGATGTGGGAGGAGAAGTCTTAAGAAATGTGAGAGCAAGAGCAATTTATAAGCATTGTCTACACTAACTTTTATTATATATATATATATATATATATATATATATATATATATATAACTGAATCTCAGATTTTTTAGTGACTTTATTTCACAATGCTCAATTAGTCATGAGTGGAGCCAGAAGTAACCCAATGTCTTTCTAGTTTGCTATGGCAGTAGGGCTATTTAGAAATATTTTATCTCTTTATTTATTTACAATAAAATACTAACTAATAATTTAGTACCTACACCTTTTACTTGGAAATAATTTAAAATTTACAGATGTATTCTATATATAGAACTCAGGGCTGGGGAGATGGCTCAGTGGGATAAGCACTTCCCTGGCAAGTGCAAAGGCCTGAGTTCAATCCCCAGTTCTGCCAAAAAAAAAGCAAAGAAAACTATATATAGGACTCATAAATTCCTGCCTTTAAACATATGAAATAACATTTTTCTATGTTTATCAAAATGTGTATATACAGACAAACAAAACACATGAGTAAAGAGGAAGACAGATAAAACTGGCTTCAGGATATATTTTCTAAGGAAAAGAAAATCATTTCCAGCTGTGGTATAGTATCCCATTCAGGAAATTAAACATGGATATAAAACTATTAACTATATAATAATAGTCCATATTCAGTTTTTGGCTATTATCATTGTAATATCCTTCTGAAAATTCTTTTGTTTTCCTTTATTACATCCAGTCCACATTGGTACATTATACTTAGTTATCATCTTTCTCTATCCAACTTTCATATGAGCTAGTTCTCAGCCTTTCTATATCTTTCATGATAGGCATGTTCTTAAATGAGTCCAGCTATTGTTTGTATGATGATTCTTCATTAGATTTAGTTTATGTAATCTTCTGTCAGAAATATTATATTGCTAACATTATGTCTTCAGTGTAACACATCAGGAGGCACATGATGTTGGCTTGTCCATTCTTGGTAATGACAGTTTTAGCATTTGGCTATGAAGGGTCTTGCATGTTTCTTAGGTTTCAGCACTGCATAAGGAGCAATAAGAAAAGTCTTCATGGCAAGAAGTTCCTAAAACTCCCTGTGTGATTTTATTTAGATAGATCCTATGCATAAACTGGGGTTAAGAATGGTATCTTACAGTAACCAGTGTGATTCAGCCATTGGGTTATACAGATTTCTCAGGCCGCAACTCCCTGCCAAACCCTACAGTCTGCAATATCTGCTGGGTCTCTTTCTCTGGAAGTAATGTTGTGTAGCTATCCCTTCCTTTATAGGAAATCACACAGCATTATCTCAAATCCAAAACCACAAGAGTTGGATGACACCACAGTCTGCATAATTTGAGTCCCTTATCAATTGTCTACATAGATGTTTGGTTAACAATTCTAATGTTATTTGACCTTATTATGAAATAGGCAATGCTAATAACTCTAAGAAATGTATTTCCAGACTCTGAATATGAACCTGCTACCTTGCCCTGTTTTGTGCTGAAGTGGGTTGATAAATACTATAGATCTTAGAAACAAGATTATGGTTTTCTTCTACAGAGTAGTCATCTCACTTTGAGGGAGATCCTACCTGCTTCCTAACTTTATCTCATGCCCTTTCTCTTACTAATTTGGAATAATTTTTTAAAAATCTCTTCACTTTGTAGATATGTTCATTCTTGATCACTGGATTGTCAAAGAAAAGTGAAATTTTATGGGATTATGGGCTTTTATCCTTGAGAGATGATCAGAAACAACAGGAATCAAATAAAAAAATGAATGAGTAAATTTATATAGAGATATTTTTAGGCCTACCTTCCAAACTTTCATATAATTTAATAATGATTTGCTGCTGGGATTAGACCTTCTCCCACATTTTATGTTATGCTTCAAAAGGACTGTTGTTGATGTAGCTGTTAGTTATCTCAGTTTATTCATTATAAATGAGAATGATTTTATATGATGAGGCATATTTGGAACAAGCTTAACTTGATTTAACCAGGATATTTAGCTTGCAAGGAATAGAAATGTGCTTAAACTGGAAGCAGATAAATTCATGGACACAGGACTGGGATTCATAACAGCTGGAACTAGAGCACAGTTCTTTACTAAAATCCTGTCTTGAGATGGTCAAGATTGTAATTCCTGGTCTCTTACTCTAAAACTCCACCAGTTATATTCAGATACATTTTACATATCTATTTCTTTCTGTTTTCTTTTTCTTTCTTTCTTTCTTTTTTTTGCGGTAGTGGGAATTGAACACAGGACCTTGTGCTTGCCAGGCGGCTACTTATTTTACTTAGATATTTCTGCAACCCCTCTGTTTTCTTATTAACTCACTCATTCTTTCAATTTCCTAAAGAAAGACTCCTAGGTTCAGGAGTAATGTCTTAGTTTGTGTTGTCCCAAAAGTAGATGCTGAGAAAAAGTGTTGGTCATAAGAAATCTACTTGAAAGACCTGTTAGTTCAAATTGCTATCATAAATTACCATAGCCCAAGTGGTTTAAGCAGCAGAAATTTTTCCCTTTTCAGTTCTTAAAAGTGGAAGTTACAAATCTGGGTGTCTGCATGATTGAGTTCTGGTGAAAATTTGCTTACTGGTTTGAAGATAGAAGCTTTCTTGTATTCTTGCTGGAGAGAGGAGATAGAAGAATGTCTTGTCTTATTTCGTAAATGCACTAATCCTATATGGTGGCTCACTTCTCATGACTTAATTACTTCCAAAGGTTTTGTCTATAAATACCACCATGCTAGTTTAGGGCCCTCAATACATAAGTTCTGAGCTGACACTATTCAGCCCATTAACAGGTTTCATACCAAGAAAAATACAGAGGAAAATAGAAATGGGAGGGAATTCAATAAAAGATAAGTTAATGGGTGGGGTACTGGTAGAAGTATTAATACACTGGAATCTCTCAGACAGACTTTGTGGATCAAACTGCAGAACTAGTACTCCAAGGAATAAAGAAATTAATGATATTGCCACTAGCTCTTGTCCTTCATTGGTTAGAATTCATGTTTAGGGCATTAAGTTCCCTGCCATTTCATGGCTTGACCCACACGCAAGCCCAGAATACTCCCATAGCTAGAGAATATTCCATTTCAGAGAAATATAGCTTATAAGAAATTACAAAGTTGAAAGTCACTGATAATATGGGAAAAAACTTCCAATTGAAAGTGCAGATAATATTCTGAGTGAACATTGTTAAACACCGATGGTAACTGATACTATATGTAGGCACCTGAGGCAAGTTGAACCAAATGTCTTGGAGGCAAGGAAGAAATAACTAGAACTAACACTTCAGCAATAGGTACAGTGGTTCTCAAAGACCAGCATTGAGGGAGAACTACTAATTTAAATCCTGTTAGCTAGAGTCCCCTTCTGAATAACCTGCATAATAGCAACAAATTCCTCTACTGAGAAAATATACAAAAGCTGACATTCTAAGAAAACGTCATGTTTATGGGCTAGGGATTATATATTCATAGATTCAAGGAAACAAAAGGTCTATTTTCACAGTGATTATTTAAAGTCATTATCAATCAATTTATTTCACCATACTAAATTTTCTCACCTTTTAAGATCATGCCTTTGATTAATTTTTTAGGAAACTAAACTCATTACAAAAAAGCAGATGGAATACACTGCGTGACCTATTAAAACTCATTCAAGTATTCCAAACTGCATGTAAGAATTTTTGCCTATCCATTACTGAGGTTGAAATGACAAATGAATTACCCTTTTCATTTCTTTTCTAAGTCACAGAATAATTGAGCTATAAAACAGATAAAATCAAATGTTTTTATCTCTGTTTTAACTTTTTATGTTTTATAACTCAATAGATATAAAGCTAGTTTCTCTTAAGTGAATGAGAAGAAAGATTTGTACTAACAGTGTTTGGACAGGATATCATGTCTGCATCTTATACTATGAATAACTTTTACAGTCAAAATATAAAATGTATTAATTATTGTATCTGTCCTACTAACCTGTTTTGAACCTGTCTCATTGCTATTTGTTTCTTAATAAGATTAATAAAAAAAAATTGCTTTGTCTCTCCAAGGTTGATTTGTAGAATGACACTAGATGCACAATGAGTACCTCAAAGTCTTCCTCTTTAACAATATACCCAAGAATACAGACTTCTATTTTCCTAGGAAGATCATTATATTGGAAGATAGATAGAGAGAGAGAGAGAGAGAGAGAGAGAGAGAGAGAGAGAGAGATCCTGGGTGAGCAGAGGGATAGAACACAATCAAGCTGTAGAGCCACACCCCTCACCTGCACATTGGGTTGTGTCTTCAGGTACTAGACTGTCTGAGACAGAATTTAGTCTGCATAGATCTTATCTGGGGATAAAATGTATGAAAAATAAAAGTTATAAGAATTGGATGGTGCAGGGAAAGTCTTTAAGCAATGTTGCAGTCTGATATCTATTAAAGGAGTTAACAATTGAAGACAGAGATATCTATTAAGGTGGAAGCAGAATTGGGTGAGAAAGGCCGAGGTTCACAACACAGACTTAACAAAGTCAAGCAGGCACTGGGGAGCTCCCATGGAAGCCATACTTATAATGGAGCCTCATTTTGGTAGAAATGGCCAGGCCTGAGCCTTCCTGTTATGATGGCTACGGGTTAGGCTGAAAAACAGCATAGCATCCAAAGTCGGGAGGATGGTAACTAATATCACCCCTTGCAACTGAATGACAGTAATTGCTCTTGAAGGGCAGTCTGAGTTA
>NW_004524819.1:1013116-1016055 GCF_000260255.1 Octodon degus | reverse complement strand
GTGTATTATTTGTTGAAACTGTACTTCCGATTTGATTTGAAACTGTCTCATTGCTATATGTTTATCAATAAAACTGTAGAAAAAAAAAAGAATGATAAACTCGAAGCGTTTATATATAAATGGATGCCACTTGAAGATATAGTCAGAAGTGAAATAAACCAGACTCACATATGTAAATATCATATAGAGTCCCCAGTATAAGAACTCAAAAGAAGAAATAAAAAAAGAAAGGCAACACACATAAAAAGAAAGCAAGAGGGGCTGGGGAGATGGCTCAGTGGAAGAAGCGCTTCTCTGGCAAGTGCAAGGGCCTGAATTGAATCCCCGGTTCCACCAAAAAAAAAAAAAGCAAGAATTTCAGGATTAGTTAACAAAGAGATGGCAAGGAGAAAAGCTAGAAAATATTACTGGAGCAAAGTCATACATTTATATGCACAAGATGGGAAAGGCAATGGTCCTGAGAATCTTCAGCATGTTTTTGAAAATGGCAGTTAATTGGTAGGTCTGTCACCCTGACTATATATGCTGATACCTTTGAATGAAGAAACTGCACTGAAGAAAGCAATGTGTAATGATAGGGTCATGCTTGGAATGCCTGACATTCTGGTCTTCTAATTATGTACCTCTTGCCATGACATACCAATTATGGACATATTGTATCTCAAGTAAAGGTTTGTTTAAAATAAAAAGGGTAATAAATAAAAACATGAGACCAAAAAAGTTCAAAAAAAGTAAAAAGAAAAGTGAAACATAAAATATAATAAGGATTTTTTCATGAATAACATATAATTCCATTTGCCTTCTTAGGAGAGTGGTTCTCCTTAACTAAAGAATCCTATATGTTGCTGTAGGAGTCTGGAAATGTCAAGAAGTCTCAACTGCATAACAACATGCAACAGAAAGTCAGTGTGAGGGTAAGAACAGAGCCAGTGAGCATTGTATGAAGGACAGGAAAAAAAATCATCATATCAGGAGGGCCAACAAGGGACTTTGTAGGATGCAAATATCAAATACAAATTTTAAAATTGATAGCTTTTGGGATCATGATATAAACTCTTTCATGATCTCTGCTGTGAAATTTTATGATGGCCGGTACTGACTTTGCAGGCTTTTGTGAGTGGATTCTTCACAGGAAACTCAGTGAGCTATTGACATTTATATCTGAATGACTATGCTATACAGCAAAGTGAATTTATTGAAGCCATAGTCTACCTCATATCTGTGTGATGCTAGAACCCTTGCTTTCAACTGCAAGGTTTACCACTGGATTGCCTGGTTTTGAAATGAATGGCAGTTCACAAAGTCGAAGGAACAATGTAAGAATTTTGTCTGATGCATGCCAGAGTTACAGAGTTCTTTCTTTTATGGTGTCATGTTCCACATGTGGGGTGTGTGTGACAATATATATACCCACTCTGGTTTACTGTAACTTTTCCCTCTCTTGCATAGTCACAAGACACTACATGATGAGGCAAAGAAGACATTTGTGATCCTTTCTGTTCATTCATTCACCTGTAATTATGAATCCTGGGTCCACCTGGAATACATCAGAGGTGGCTAGAGTCAGTCTATTCCTTTAGGTGTGAATATTAAGTCCAAACAGCCAAACCAAAAAAAAAACATAAAAAATACAGTATCTGGTGAAGAGCAATAGAGAAGAGTCAAAGGCACAAATCCTGGCTATACACAATGAATGCCTGAAGCTTACTGTGTGTGTGTCTTGGTTGTCAACATGATTGACTTGGTAGATGTCCAGGAGATTAGTTCCACACTCTTCTAAGTGTGTCTGGGTGGTTCTTGCAATGGGTGGCATTGAGAACTTTATCGGGTCACTGGCCCCTCCCTCTCTGGGCTCTTCCTTTTTGTTTGACCTGCGGGCTGCCCTGTCTTTCCACCAAGACATCTCTGCCTTGAATCAAACTCATCAAGAACAGATTCCTCTGAAACTGTGAGCCCAAATAAAACCTTTCTTTTTTAAGTTGTGAGGGTCAGGTATTTTGTCTCAGCAATAAGAAACCAAATGAATATACTTTCCATTACTACTAGTAATAATAGGTAGGAAAAATAAGCCATCTTAGGGACAGACACAGTCTGCATCTATTTCTTCTTTTTCTTCAGATGGCCATGATTACTGATCACCTTATGTCTGTCAAATTACTACTGCTTATGCTTCTTCCTGGTATGTGTTCCTTAGCTCATTGCCCACCTTTCTTCTTTCATTGACAATCTACTTTATCCTTTTCCATAGACCAGCATTTTGTCTCCTCTCACAATAAACAGAGCAACACAGCATAAGTAGCATACAATGAAGCATTACAGACTAAGGCCAGTTAACAATGAGACAAGCCTTGGTCCACCTTTGAGGAGTAATCCCTTGTTCTCTAAATCTCAGCAAAGAAGTTATTGAACAAAATATCAAGTAATAAAAGTTGTGATTATGCGTAGTCTGTTATGTTCCATTTTAAGATTATATATGTTGTAGGGGCCGGGGATATGGCTCAGTGGAATAAGCGCTTCTCTGGCAAGTGCAAGAGCCTGAGTTCAATCCCCAGTTCCGCCAAAAAAGAAAAAAAGGCTGAAGATTATATATCCTGTAGTTGGCTAATGAACAATAATTCAGAAAAGGGATTATCTTTTAAAGATATGTGTGAGCTGAGATATCTAGTCAAGACAACCTAGTGAGATCCTGTTACAGAAAATAAAACACAACAAAAATGTGTATGAGTTCCTATACAGTAGAAATTTATAGCCTTCTATACAAGCAGTTCTACTTGCTCAGAAAAATTGCTATAAGCACCTGCCTGGCAAGCACAAAGTTCTGAACTCAATCCCAGATACCAAAGGGAGAGAGAGAGAGAGAGAGAGAGAGAGAGAGAGAGAGAGAGAGAGAGAGAAATAGATAAACCATTCATTAAGTCATGCTACCTTATCTTTTTGAA
>NW_004524819.1:1005498-1013016 GCF_000260255.1 Octodon degus | reverse complement strand
ATATATCCATATATCCATATATCTATATCTATATCTATATATCTTGTTCACACATCTACAGCCTCTGATAAAAATTTGCTTCTTTATTCCTAAGTAGGAGTAGACAGAGGAGCAAAGAAGGACTGGAAATGTTGTTCCATAGGTTTCTTTATCAGGGATAGAGTAGTAAGCACACACACATGAATACAAATTAAAGACAATCATTCTACGGAAAAGTGAAACATAATCAATAGCAGAAAGTTACAGAAGGACACAGAGTGGAATTCTTCGCTGAAATGAAAAAAGAAATCTCAGAACTCACAGCGTCTGAAGTAAAGAATCAAAGACAGAAACATAGGGAGGAAAACAAATCTGAAAAAAAAAACACTGCAGTAAAAGAATTTATAACTGCTTCTAAAGAAGATATTGATAAAAAATAGAGATTAGAAAAATGATGGATTCCTTGAATGAGAATTACAAGAAAGAAATAGATCGCATGAAGCAGAGTCAAAGAGATAGAGAGGAAATTAAAATCACAATCTCCAGCTTGCAAAAACGTTTAAGTTAAAGTGAAGACAGAGTTTCAGATCTTGAAGATGCGGTTGCAGCTAGTGGAAAGGTCAGAAAAGATCTCTTATAAACATCTAGGATGCAGGAAAGAAAAATCCATCACCTGCAAGATGATGCAAAAATGAACAATGTGAGACTAATTGGCATCAATGAGAAAGAAAGAGTCAATACAAATGACATTAAAAAAATATGGGCAGAAGTAATAGAAGAAAACTTCCCAAATAAGAGGAAACAATCTGACATTCAGGTAACTGAAGCATACAGAAAGCCAAGTAACCTCAACCAAATGAAAAACACATAGAGACATATAATAGTCAAGATCCCAGAAATTCAGCACAAGAATAATATACTGAAAGCCGCTAGAGAAAAGAGGCAGATCACATTCAAAGGAAAACCCATCAGAATTACGGCCGACTTCTCTTCACAAACAATGAAGGCAAGAGGAACATGGAGCAGAGTAATTCAAGTCCTCTATGAAAACAAATTCCAGCTCAGACTACTATTCCCTGCAAAACTCTCTTTCAAGTTTGATGGAGAAGAGAAATATATTCATGACAAAGAACAGCTAAAGAATTTCATGATGACAAAGCCAACCCTTTACAGACTACTGAAAAATGTTCTAATGAGGGACCAAAATGATCAGAGCTCCACGAATGAGATCAGAAGCAACCAACTAAGTAGGGCAAGCAATTAAACACAGGAGAAAAAGGAGGAAATGACGACAGGTAAATAACATGTCAATCATAAGTCAATATATCTCAATTCTAACCATCAGTGTAAATGGACTCAATTCACCAATTAAGAGAAATAGACTGGCACAGTGGATTAAGAAACAAAATCCAACAATATGCTGTATACAAGAAACACATTTAACTCATAAAGACAGTCATAGGATGAAAGTCAAAAGATGGAACACAATACTACATGCCCCAGGACCACAGAAAAAAGCAGGGGTAGCAATTCAATTCTCAGACAGTCTCAACCTCAAACCAACAATGATCAAGTGAAATAAAGAAGGAGACTCTATACTGGTTAGGGGAAACATTCAAAAGGAAGTGGTAACATTCTGAAATACATATGCACCAAACATGGGGACACACAATTATATAAAGAAATCTTAATGGAAAAGAAATATCTAAAATCCAATTCCACAATTTTAACAGCAGACCTTAACACATCCTTATCCCCAAAAGATAGGTCAACCAGACAAAAAATTAGCAAAGTAATAACAGAAATGAATCAGAGCTTGAAACAAATGGACTTGGTGGACATATGCAGAGTTTTCCACCCAAACACAGCTGAATATACATTTTTCTCAGCTGTACATGGGTCATTTTGTAAAATAGACCACATACTGGTCCATAGGTCATGCTGAAGTATATGCAAGAAAACAGAAATTATCCCATGCACATTATCTGACCACAGTGCAATGAAATTGGAAATAAATGAGAAAACAAACCTGAGAAAAACCTTAAATACATGAAAATTAAATGACACTCTACTCAGCAACTAATGGGTCACAGAGGAAATTAAACAAGAAATTCAGCAATATATAAAATTCATTGAAAATTCTAGCACAACATATCGTAATTTATGGGATAAAATGAAAGCAGTTCTCAGAGGGAAATTCATAGCCGTGAACACACATGTTAGGATAACAGAACGGGAACAAATAAATACCTTAATGCTGCACATTCAACAACTAGCAAAGGAAGAGCAAACCAAACCCAGAGCCCAAAGACGTGAAGAAATCATAAAGATTGGAACAGAAATTAATTAAATTGAGACGAAGAAAACATTTCAAAGAATTAAAAAAGCAAAAAGCTTGTTCTTTGAAAGATTAAATAAAATTGATACGGCCCTAACTAACCTCATCAAAAAGAGGAAAGAGAAATTCAAATACAAGCAATGAGGAGTGAAAAGGGAGTAATTACCACAGACTCAGTGGAAATTGAGAAGATTATCAACAGCTACTTTGAGAATCTTTACTCTCACAGAATAGAAGATACAGAAGAAATGGACAGATTCCTAGAAAGGTACAAATTGCCACAACTGAATCGACAAAATATATCCACTTTCAATAGCCAAATAACAATCAATGAAATACGATATGCAATTAAAAACCTACTGGCAAAGAAAAGTCCAGGTCCGGACAGATTCACAGCTGAATTCTACAAGAAATTTATACAAGATGTAGTTCCTATACTCCTCAAAATATTCCATGAAATTGAAAAGGCAGCAATCCTCCCAAAATCATTCTTGGAGGCAAGTATTATACTGATACCAAAACCAGAGAAAGACACAACTAAGAAACAGAAGTACAGGCCGATCTCCTTCATGAACATAGATGCCAAAATCCTCAATGAAATCCTAGCAAATAAAATACAGCAAATCATCAAGAAGACCATATGAAATGACCAGGTAGGATTCATCCCAGGGATGCAAGGATGGTTCAATATTCAAAAATCTATGAATTTAAAACACTATATCAATAGAGCCAAAACTAAAAACGACATCATCATCTCTGTTGATGCAGAAAAGGCTTTTGACAAAGTCCAACAGTCATTCATGTTTAAAGTCCTACAGAAAATTGGAATCAATGGCCTCTACTTCAATCTGGTAAAAGCCATTTATGCAAACCCAATGGCTAACATCATCCTAAATGGGGAAAAACTGAAATAGTTTACTCTTAGATCTGGTACAAGACAAAGATGTACTCTATCACCACTCCTATTTAATATAGTTCTGGAATCATTAGGTACAGCCAATAGACAAGAGAAAGAAATAAAGGAATAAGAATAGGTAAAGAAGAAGTTAAATTAGCATTATTTGCAGAAGACATGATACTTTACACGGAAGACCCAGAAAACTGCACCAAGAAGCTACTAGAATTAATGAAGAAACTCAGTAGCATAGCAGGATACAAAATCAATACCCAAAAGTCAATAGCATTTCTCTACACAGACAACAAACACACTGAGAAGGAAATTATAGAAACAATACCGTTTACAATAGCACCGAGGAAAATGAAATACCTTGGAAATAATCTAAATAAAGAAGTCAAAGATCTTTTCAAGGAAAATTACATTACTTTGAAAAAAGAGATAGTAGAGGAATTTAGAAAATGGAAATATATTCCATGATCCAGGATAGGAAGAACCAACATTGTGAAGATGGCCATACTCCCAAAATTGCTGTACAGATTGAAGGCAATCCCTATCAGACTACCACCAACATACCTCACAGACCTAGAGAAATCATTCCTAATATTTATTAGGAACCAGAAAAGACCTAGAATAGCAAAGGCAATTCTGGGCAATAAAGACAAGGCAGGAGGTATTACAATTACTCACTTGAAATTGTACTACAATGCTACTGAGATAAAATCAGCACGGTACTGACAAAAAATAGACCTGAGGATCAAGGCAATAGCTTAGAAGACGCTGAAGCCCCTAAGAACACACTCAGACAACTTATCTTTGACAAAGGGGCCAAACATACTCACCAGAAGAAAGATAGCCTCTTGACAAAAGGTGCTGAAGTAACTGATTCTCTACATGCCGAAAATTCAGACTTGAACCAGGTTTATCAACAGGCACTAAACTTAAGTCAAAATGGATTAAACATCTAAACATAAAACAGAGACGCTAAATCTCCTGGAAGATAAAGTAGGAGGAACTCTTGAAGACATAGGGGTAGGAAAAGCGTTCATGAACAAAAATCAAATCACACGGGAAACAGTTGAAAGAACTAACAACTGGGACCTGCACTTACTGAGAAGTTTTTTCATGTCAAAAGAAATTACCAACAAAGTGGAAAGGCAACCCACAAATATTTAAAAAATCACGACAAGTAAGAAAAGGTTCTGCTTTCTAGAATTTATAAAGAACTAAAAAACACTAGGGCTCTAAAATTTAAACCCAATTCAAAAATGGGCAGCCGAAATGAACACACACTTCTCAGAGGAAGAAATTAAAGAAGCGAATAAATATATGAAAAAATGCTCCACATCACTAGCCATCCGTGAAATGTAAATTAAAACAACACTGATATATCAACACACACCAGAAAAAATGGCTATCATAAAGAAATCACCCAACAACAAATGTTGCAAAAGCTGTGGGGAAAAAGGAACCATTCTCCACTGCTGGTGGGTATGTAGACTGGTGCAACCGTTATGGAAATCAGTATGGAGACTTCTTAGAAAAGTTGGACTGGAAATCCCATTTAAACCAGCTATTCATCTATGGGGAATTTCCCAAAGGATCTGAAAACATCATATCATAGGGATATAATGTGCCTGTGTGCCTATGTTTATAGCAGCACAATTTGTGATAGCCAAATCTTGGAAACAACCAAGATGCCCATCACCTGAGGAATGGTTGAAAAAGATGTGGTATTATTACACAATTGAGTATTATTCAGCTATTAAGAATGATAAACGCGAAGCCTTTATATTGAAGTGGATGCCATTTGAACATATACTCATACGTGAAATAAACCAGACACACATCTGTAAGTATCGCATAGTTTCCCTAGTATAAGAACTTTAAAGGAGAAATACAAATAGAAGTGTATAATACAAGTAAAAGGAAAGCAGGATCTTGAGAACTAACTAATCAAGAGAGGGAAAGAAGAGCTAGGAAAAATGACAACGTCAAGCCATACAGTTATATGTAGATGATGCACAAGGCATTGATCCTAAGAATCTCCAGAAAAGTTTTGAATCTAGCAGTTAATTGGAAAGATTCTCACCTTGACAAATTACGTATATTGATATCTGTGAAATAAGCAACTGCACTGAAGATGGTAATCTGTAATTCTAGTTTCATGTTTGGAGGGCCTGTCATTCTGATCTTCGCAATACAGGCTGCTTGTCATGACATGCCAGTTGCTGCTATGCTGTCTCTCGGGTAGATGGTTGTTCAATAAGATGGGGGTAGGAAATGAAAGCAAGAGACGGGAAAAAGGAATATTTTGGGACTGTCCTGCTTCAGGGTTGTACATGGTTAGATTTTTGGACTTATGAGTAAACATAAGAAGTATATAATTCTTTATGCCTATTTTTAAAATATATTCTAATTTTAAATTGTTTTTTATCATATTCTGCAGGGATTAAAGTTCAACATATCAATACTTGATGAAAATTCCTGTTCCATGTTATGCCTAAGATGTTTGCTATTCATAAAGATAGTGAGGTTAAGCTTAACAGCCTAAGTTGTATGTTAATAACAATAAGCTTGTCTTCTGGATAGTTAACATCTTATGGTTGCACACCAAATTAGAGAAAAAGGAAGGCTGCAAGGAAAGCCAACATTTTGGCCCTAGTCTTCCAAGGTCAGTTAAGACTCAGGACAGATGAGAACTTGTACTGTTACATCATGTAACTCGGTAGTGTCCCAAATTTTCTGATCTAGGAGATTATGAGGCCAAAGAGGAAGGTGATTGATGATGTAGAATGAGTCTAAGGAGAGTCACATGTAGAGAAAACATTCTCTCAGGCTTTCATAGAGAGCACATTGGCCAAGCAATGGCCGTGACTCATTCACATGACCGACACTGACAACGGTTCTACAATCTGAAGTACAGAATCTCAGGATAAATCCTGAGGGGATTTCACTGACCTCATCAGATCCAAAAGATACAACTCTTACTGCATATGTCCTGCTTTACCTTGGTCTTAACCATCCAGCAGAAAAGTATAAAAATGAAATATAAGAAGTAAAGCCATGCTTTTATGTTGAGCTGTAGGGGTCTCAAGTCAACAATTTCGGACACTGCCTATCAAGGGGAAGATCCAATACTATCATGGGCTACAGAACCCTTTTACAATATTTTGCTGAGTTTATACACCTATAATATTCAAAGAATGGAACTTATAAAAAAAAAAGAATGGGGATACAGATGAATGTCCCTTTTGTATCTGTGTTCTCAAAATGTTAGGATAGATATATAATTACATTCTCTTAATGAATAGAGGGATTTGTTCTAATGGTGTTTGTAATTAGGATATCATGTCCCCATACTGTACAGCAATTAACCACTAGGAAGAATGTATGCAATGTGTTAATTATTGAAACTGTCTTACCAATTTGATTTGAAACTATCTCATTGCTATTTTTTTCTCAATAAAATATGGAAAAAAATGAAACAAGTGACAAGAAATAAAAAGAAAGAAATTACCAACAAAGTGAAAAGACAACCCACAAATTTGGAAAAGATCTTGACTAATAAGCACTCAGACAAAGGTCTCTCTCTAGATTTTATAAAGAACTAAAAAACATTAGGGCCCAAAATTTAAAGACCCTATCCAGAAATGGGCATCAGCGGTGAATATACACATCTCAGAGGCTGAAATTAAAGAAGCAAATAAATATATGAAAAAATGCTTCACATCACTAGCCATCCATGAAAAGCAATTGAAACAACACTTCCATACCATCTCACTCAAGAAAGAATAGCTATCATTAAGAAATCTCCCGACAAATGTTGGAGAGGATGTGGGGAAAAAAGAACCCTTCTCCACTCTTGGTGGGAGTGTAGACTGGTGTAACCATTATGTAAATCAGTGTTGAGACTCCTTAAGAAACCAGGAGTAGAAATCCCATTCAAACCAGCTATCCCCCTACTGGGAATTTTCCCAGAGGAACTGAAAATGACATATCATAGTGTATAAGTGTACGTTTGTTTATAGCAGCACAATTTGTGATAGCCAAATCTTGAAACAACCAAGATACCCATCACCTGAGGGATGGATGAATAAGATGTAGTATTTTTATACAGTGGAGTACTACTCAGCCATAAAGAATGATAAACTCAAGGATTTTCTGCCGAGTTCCGGGAGCCCCCAGACCCAGTCCTAGCCCAGGAATTGCTGCCGATTTCCGGGAACCCCCAGACCCAGTCCTAGCCCAGGTCTGCAGCAGGAAGGAGCTGAGCACAGCAGCCAGACCTAAGCCAGACGCAGCT
>NW_004524819.1:992475-998938 GCF_000260255.1 Octodon degus | reverse complement strand
GAGAGAGAGAGTGGTGTGTGTGTGTGGCCAGCTCAGCCCACCAGGGGGCGGGGCTGGCTGGCATGTGGTGCTGGGGGATCGAACCGCGGTCCCTGATGCTTTTGCTAAGCTTGTTCCAAGTAGGTGCTTTAGACCACGGAGCCATCTCTCCAGCCCCTCAAGATCATTTTTGGAAAAACAAAAAGCAGGCAAAATTTATTCATCTGATCCGTTACTTGCTAAGAAAGTTTTCTGTTTGGAAATTTTGCTTCTTTGTTAGTTAATTTCTAATAATATATGAAGGTACTCTGTCCTAGTTATATGTAAATACTATCTGTGGCTGACCAAAGCTGTTGGAAACACAGTTGGTGTGACCCATTTTTCAGAAAATTTGCAAGGTTTGGCAAATTACATCCTGTGGGTCAAACCTGGCTAATCCCTATTTTTTAAAAACTGCTTTATTAGACTACAATCAGAGCTGCATATTTTCTTTACTTTCACACTACAGTGGCAGTTAGACAGTTGTGATGAAGATTTTCTGGTGTGCAAATTCTAAAATATTTACATTTCATAAAAAATTGTACTGCTTCGTCATGTATATAGGCAGGTAGTAAAACACTTAAAAGCATGAGCTAAAATAAATCTTTCCATCATAAGTTGTTTTCTTCACATAGTTTATTATAGAAATGAAAAATTACTCAATAATTCATTTTTGAAGTCACATTTACATATAGTATGTGGTAAAGTTTTTTAAAAAATAATTTTACTGAGAAACAAATATCAACGAGACAGTTTCACAACAAATTACTAGAACATTTACAGTAATTAATACATTGCATATTGTTGTCTTAGTGGTTAGTTATTCATTGTACAAGATGCAGACATGATATCCTGTTTCAAACACTATTATAACAAACCTCTCTATTCATTGAATTAAGAGAGTGGATCTGTATATCTATCCTATTTTGAGTATACAGATACAAAATGGTTATTCAATTCTATCCCACATTTTTGGTTAGTTTTGTCAGAGAAGGGCATTCCACAGTCATTTAAATATTGTAGGTGCTTGAATTTAGCAGAATCTCCCAATAGAGTTCAGCAGTCCATAAGGTACTGGGTTTTCCATAAGACTGACAATGTCAAAGTTGTTCACTTGAGCTTTTCAAAGCTCAGCATATTAATGTGGCTTTACGTTTTATACTTCATTTTCATGCTTTTCTACTGGATGGTTAAGACCAAGATAAAGCAAGACCTATATAACAATAACTAACTTTTGCAACTTTTCCCTCAGGATTTAACTAAAACCCTGTGCCACAGTTTGTAGATCCTTTGTATGTGTGAGCCATGTGGAGGAGTCATGGCCATTGCTTGAACAATTTGCTCTCTGTGAAAGCCTGAGAGAATGTTTTCTCTCCATGTGACTCTCCTTAGGCACACTCTACATCATCGATCCCTTTCCTCTTTGGCCCCGTAATCTCCTAGATCACAATATTTGGGACATTACCGAGTTATATGACGTTACAGTGCAAGTTCTCATAAGTCCTGAGTGTTAATTGACCTTTGAAGGCTAGGGCCAAAATGCTGACTTTCATTGTGGCCCTCCTTTATCTCTAATTTTGGTTTGCAAACATAGGTTGTTAACCCTCCAGAAGAGAAGCTTATTGTTATTACCATATAACCTAGGCTGTTAAGCTTAACCTCACTATTTGTTGGAATATCAAACATCTTCGGCATAACATGGAACAGGTATTTTTCATCAAGTATTGATATGTTGAACGTTAAGTCCCTACAGAATATGATGAAAGAACATTTAAAAAATTAAAATATATTTCAAAAATAGGCATAAAGAATTATATAATCCATATTTTCACACATAAGTTCGGAAATGTAATCATATACAACCTTATAGCGGGACATTCCCGCAACATTTTTTACCCTGTCTCTTGCTTACATTCACCAACCCCTTCTTTTTGAACAATCATCTACCCCAGAGACAGCACAGCAGCAACTGGCATGTCAAGACAAGCAGCCCGTATTCAGAAAATCAGAATGAGAGGCACTCCAAGCATGCACCTACTAGGACAAATTGCCATCTTCAGTGCAGTTGCTTAGTTCACAGGTATCAGTATACATAGTTAGGGTTAGAATCATTCCAATTAACAGCTAGATTCAAAAATCTTCTGAAGATTGTCAGGATCATTGGCTTACCCATCTTCCACATATAACTGTATGGCTTGGCCACTGTCATGTTTCCTAGTTCTTCTCTTTCCATCTCTTAATTGTTTACTCCTCAAGTTCTTGCTTTCCTTTTAGGTGTATTATACCTTTCTATTTTTATGTCTTCTTTTGAGTTCTAATGGTAGGGAAACTATACAATATTTACAAATATCTGTCTGGTTTATTTCACTTATGAGTATATCTTCAAGTGGCATCCACTTAAATATAAAGCCTTCAATTTTATCATTGCTTAGAGCTGAGTAATACTCCATTGTATGAAAATATCACATATTTTTCATCCACTCCTCAGTTGATAGGCTTCTTGGTTGTTTCTAAGATTTGGGTATCACAAATTGTGCTGCTATAAACTTAGAAACACATATATCCTTATGATACAATGTTTTCAGATCCTCTGGGAAAATTCCTAGTAGAGGAATAGATGGTTTAAATGGGATTTCCAGTCCAACTTTTCTAAGGAGTCTCCACAATGATTTGCATAACGGTTGCCCCAGTCTACATTCCAACCAGCAATGGAGAAGGGTTCCTTTTTCCCCACAACCTCTCCCATATATGTTGTTGGGTGATTTCTTTATGATAGCCATTCTTTCTGGGGTGAGATGATATCTCAATGATGTTTTAATTTGCATTAAATGGATTGCTAGTGATGTGGAACATTTTTTATACATTTATTCGCTTTTGTAATTTCATCCTCTGAGAAGTGTGTGTTCATCTTAGATGCCCATTTCTGGACTGGGTCTTTAAATGTTGGGGCCCTTGTGCTTTTTAGTTCTTTATAAATTATAGAGAGCATACCTTTGTCTGAGTACTTATTTGTCATGATTTTTTCCAAATTTGTAGGTTGTCTTTTTACTTTGTTGGTAATTTCATTTGACGTGCAAAAACTTCTCAGTAAGAGCAGGTCCCAGTTGTTAATTCTGTCACCTCTTTCCCGTGTGATTTGATTTCTTTTCATGAACTCTTTGCCTACCCCTATGTTTTCAACAGTTCCTCCCACTTTCTCTTTCAGGAGATTTAGTGTTTCTGTTTTAATGTTTAGATCTTTATTCCATTTTGACTTTACTTAGTGCATGGTGATAGACCTGGGTGAAGTTTCAGTTTTCAGCATTTAGAGAGCCGGTTTTTCCTGCACTATATCTTAGAGAGGCTATCTTTCTTCTGGTGAGTATGTTTGGCCCCTTGTCAAAAATAAGGTGGCTGAGTGTGTTCATAGGAGTTTCACTGTCTTCTAATCTATTGCATTGATCTGCAGGTCTATTTCATTGCCAGTACCATGCTGATTTTATCACAGTGGCCTTGCAGTATAATTTCAAGTCAGGAATTGTAATTCCTCCTGCCTTGTTTTTATTGCCCAGGATTGGCTTGCTATTCTAGGTAATTTCTTGTTCCAAATAAATTTTAGAAATGATTTGTTTAGGTCTGGGAAGTAAGTTTGTGATAGTTTGATAGGGATTGCATTAAATTTACACGGCAATTTTGGGATTATGGCCATCTTCACAATGTTGGTTCTTCCTATCCAGAAGCAGAGAATATGTTTCCATTTTCTGAAATCTTCTACAATCCTTTTTTCTAAGAGTACTGTAATTTTCCTTGAAAAGAGCTTTAACTTTTCTAGTTAGATAAAATCAAAAGTATTTCATTTTCTGTGGTGCTATTGCAAAAGGTATTGCTTCTCTAATTTCCCTCTCAGCGTGTTTTTTTTTCTGTGTAGAGGAGTGCTTTTGTCTCTTGGCTATTGATTTTGTATCCTGCTATGCTACCGAATTTATGAATCAATTCTAGTATCTTCTTGGTGTAGTTTTTTGGGCCTTCCAAGTAAAGTATCAGGTCATCTGCAAATATTGATAATTTAATATCTTCTTTACCTATTCTCATTCTTTTATTTCTCTCTCTTGTCTAATGGCTCTAGTTAATGTTTCCAGAAGTATATTAAATAGGAGGGGTGTTAGAGGACATCCTTGTCTTGTACCAGATCTGAGAGTAAAAGGTGTCAGTTTTTCCCCATTTAGAATTATGTTATCTTTTGGATTGTCATGGATGGCTTTTGTCAGAGGCCTTCTATTCCAATTTTGTATAAGCCTTTGAACATGAATGAGTGTTGGTCTTTATCAAAGGCCTTTACTGCATCAATTGAGATGAACATGTGGTTTTAGAATTTGTTTTATTGATGTAGTGTATTAAACTTTTAGATTTACATATATTGAACCATTCTTGCATCCCTGGGATGAATCCTACCTGGTTATGGTGTATAACCTTTTTGATGATTTGCTGTATTCTATTTGCTAGGATTTTATTGAGAATGTTTGCATCTATGTTCATGAGCAAGATTTGCCTGTAGGTTTATTTTTTAGTTGCATGTTTGTGGTAAGGTTTAAGGAGAAAAAAAGCACACATACCCTTACTCAATGATTCCACTGAATGCATATAAAACTGAGAAAAAGCACTGTCATTCAGAGTAATAAATATGCCATTAATAAGGAATGAAGAAGTAATTGTAGTAACCCAAAGAAGGGAGTGATTACCTCTTTGAGTCTTAGTATTCCTGGAAGAAAAGTTCGAGACAAGCATTAAAGAAGTGTACTCAAGGGAAGTCTTCATAGCAAGAGAGGGAAGGAAAATGAGCCAAGCAAGAAATTTGTCTCAGGCAAAGCCTAATTTTCCTTGATACAAGACAAATTCTGGTGCAGAAATGTCAGTGTTTTTGTACTGCTGTATCCCTGGACCAATGACTGCTCCAGTCAACCAATGGAAATTTTGAAAAATTACAGATATATGCCATCAACTTCAGTGTTTCACAAACAGTTGATCATTTTGGTGTCCTGCTGGTCAAGTGGACCTGGTCAAAGCACCAAGTCATTCACTAAAGGTAGTTTAGAAAAACTAGATTGTGTGTTTATCACTTTGCAGCCCAACATATGAGCTCCCTTCATCATTAAGGAAAAGTACCAAGACATGAGAGATAAAGATCCTCTCTAAGGATGGCAACATAGCTCAGTGGACTAAAGGCCTGCTCAGGCAAGAGCAAGAACCAGGGTTTGATCCCAACAACATATGCCATGCCAGTCCCACCCTCCTGGGGCACTGAGCAGTCAATATCAGGCATGGTGGCTCATGCCTGTCATCCCAGCACTAGGGAGTATGACATAGAGGATCACTATGAATATGAGCTGTGTAGAGAGACCCTGTACCAAATACATAAAAACCTCCACTATATGCTTCTTCCCAATGTCACAACCTGACTCTGCAGCTTTGCAAGTATGTTACTGAATATCCTTGTAAAATATATTTTGCACTTTGATATTCGAGGGTCATACTTTGTGTTTGGGGATGCCTGCCAGGTGACAGTATAATAATTTTTAGATTATAGATATTTGTACCCTGAGAATGATGGGAGCCAGTTGGAAGAAGAGCAACATGTGGAGGGGACATATAGTATGTTCAGACTGAGTTCAGGATAACTGTAATACTTTCAATATACAAAGGGTATTGAGGAGTAGGAATTTCTGCCGCATTCAGGGAACTCCCAGACCCAGTCCTAGCCCAGGTCCGGTGAGGGTGTGGGAGAGCTTCCTCTTCCCCCTACTTCACATTGCCCCTTCAGGCACAGCTCAGGCCTGGCATACACACCAGGGGTGTAACCCTGCAGCTGCAATCCCTGCAGAGAGTGTAGAGGATAGACCCACCCAGCTAGTCCAGTAGCAGAACATCTTGGCACAGGGACACAACAGGTTCACCCTCAAGGGCAGCAGCGGGAAGGAGCTGAGCACAGCAGCCAGACCCAAGTCGGATGCAGCTGGATAAATCTAAACTTTGTAGAGCTGCACCTGAAATTCATTACATGTGAAGGATATAACTACAGCAAAGATCAACAACAAAGGTCAGAAGACAGTGCTACACAAAACGACAAGAAGGAACAAAATGCAACCTCAGAATGCAAGCCCACCTGTCACAAGTGCAGAGGACACTGACACAGAAAAAATTGGAAATCACACAGCTGAAAGCAATGAATCAAGGGCTTCTGAAATAAAGAAACAGCTGCAGAAAGATATAGAAGACCTCACACTGGAAATAAAAAAAGAAATCCCTGAATTCATAACATCTGCACTAAAGAATTAAATGCAGAAACATATGGAAGAAACCCAGTGCCCCCCCAGAACAAGTGCGGAGGACACTAGCTCGGCTCAAATGCATGAATTAATAGCGTCGATAGTAAATAAGCAACAGCAGAAAGATATAGAGGAAATCAGAG
>NW_004524819.1:977278-988547 GCF_000260255.1 Octodon degus | reverse complement strand
TTATGGAAATCAGTATGGAGACTCCTTAGAAAAGTTGGTCTGGAAAGCCCCTTTAACCCAGTATTCCTTTCCTGGGAATTTTCCCAGAGGATCTGAAAACATTATATCATAGGGATATATGTGTGCCGATGTTTATAGCATCACAATTTGTGATAGCCAAATCTTGGAAACAACCAAGATGCCCATCACCTGAGGAATGGTTGAGAAAGATGTATTATTTTTACACCACGGAGTATTATTCAGCTACTAAGAATGATAAACTGCAAGCCTTTATATTGAAATGGATGCCACTTGAACATATACTCATAAGTGAAATAAACAGACACACATGTGTAAATATCACCCTAGTATAAGAACTCCAAAGAAAAAATATAGATAGATAGATATAATACTAGTAAAATGAAAGTAGCATCTCAAGGACTAATCAAGAGAGGGAAAGGAGAAGAACTAGGAAACATGACAATGTCAAGTCATACAGTTATATGTAAAGGGTGAGCAAGGCAATGATCCTGAGAATCTTCTTAAGATTTTTTAATCTAGCAGTTAATTGGAAAGTTTCTTACCCTGACTAACTATATATACTGATACCTGTGCACTAAGCTACTGCACTGCAAATGGTAATTTGTAGTAGTAGTTTCATGTTTGGAGTGCCTGTCATTCTGGTATTCTGAATATGGGCGGCTTGTCATGACATGCCAGATACTGCTATGGTGTTTCTTTGGTAGGTGGATGTTCATAAGAAGGAGGTGGTGAATGAAAGCAAGAGACAGGAAAAGGAACATTGTGGGACATTTTTGCTCCAACGTTGTATATGGTAAGATTTTTGGACTTATGTGCAAACATGAGAAGTATATAATTCTTTAACCTATTTTTAAAATATAATCTAACTTTTAAATGTTTTTTTATCATATTCTGTAGGGACTTAAAGTTCAACATATCGATACTTGATGAAAAATACCTCTTCCTTATTATGCCTATGATGTTTGAAATGCAGTGAGATAGTGAGGTTAAGCTTAATAGCCAAAATCGTTGGATAATAACAATAAGCTTGTCTTCTGGATGGTTAACAACCTAAGTTTGCAGACCAAAATTAGAAAAAAAAGGAGGGCTACAAGGAAAGCCAACATTTTGGCCCTAACCTTCTAAGGTCAATTAAGACTCAGGACATATGATATCTTGTACTGTAACCTCATGTAGCTCGGTAGTGTCCCAAATTTTCTGATCAAGAAAATTATGGTTCCAAAGAGGAAAGCGATCGATGACATAGAGTGGGCCTAAGGAGAGTCACATGGGGAGAAGACACTCTCTCAGGCTTTCACAGAGAGCACATTGGCCAAGCATCCACATGGCTGACACTGACAATGGTTCTACAATCTGAGGTACAGGATCTCAGGATAATTCCTGAGGGGATTTCTCTGACCTTCTCAGACCCAAAAGCTACAACTTTTGTTGCACAGGTCCTGCTTTACCTTGGTCTTAACCATCCAGTAGAAAAGTATGAAGATGAATTATAGGAAGTAAAGCCATGCTGCTATGTTGAGCTGTGGGCGACTCAGGTCAATAATTTCTGACATTGCCAGTTAAACAGAAGCCCCATTGCTATTATGGGCTAATGGACTCTTTTAGAATATTTTGCTGAGTTTACACACCTATAATATTCAAATAACGGAACTTAGAAAGAAAGGGGTATACAGATGAATGTCCATTTTGTATCTGTGTATTAAAAGTGGTTAGCATAGATACGTAGTTACATTCTCTTAATGAATGGAATGATTTGTTCTAATGGTGTTTGTAAATAGGATCTCAAGTCCGCATCTTGTTCAGCAATGAACCACTAAGAAGAATATATACAGTGTGTTAGTTATTGAAACTGTGAAAAATAAAATAAAATATTTTGTTGAGTTTACACACCTATAATATTTAAATCATGGAACTTAACAAAAAAAGGGGATACAGATGAATATCCATTTGTTATCTGTGTATTCAAAGTGGTTAGGATAGATATATAGTTACATTCTCTTAATGAACAGAGGAATTTTTTCTAATGATGTTTGTAAATTGGGTGTCATGTCTGCATCTTGTACAGCAATTAACCACTAGGAAGAGAGTACGCAATGTGTTAGTTATTGAAACTGTCCTACCAATTTGATTTGAAACTGTCTCATTGCTATTTGTTTCTGAATAAAATTATGGAAAAAATAAAAATAAAAATAAAAAAGAAATTGTTTTGAAAGAGAGAGTAAGTTCACTTGAAACTTGTTGACCTGTGGTTGCTGAGAACATTGAGCCAGAGCTGTTTCATGAGTCCCTGTGCAAGTGGCATCATGATCATTAATCTTGATATATCTTCATTGGATCAAAAAATGTCTAGCTGGGCCAGAGAGATAGCTCAGTAGAATAAGTGCTTGCCTAGCAAGTACAAGGTCCTGAGTTCAATCCCCAGTACTGGAAAAAAAAAATCTAGCAATTTAGTAGAGCATGATCCTTAGTGTGTCTATATGCGTCATAGATATGTGGTTGTGATACTCTATATGGCCCTTCCTTTCTCTCTTGTGCTGTTAAGCTTCTGTGCTCCCTGGATTCAATGAGCTATGCTCCACCACACAGTTCCATGGTAATGTTTATGGCTTGGAGCCAGCTTACAGTGAACCGACTGCCCCACAAAACATGAGGTAAATTAAACTTTCCTCCTTTAAATTGGGAGTGTCACATCAGAATCTTCTAGAGACTGTCTCATTTGGCTGTAAGTCTCAACCATTCGTGTTTCTGTAATAGGTGGCTGGAATCTTTAAGGGGAAAAGCTAATGCTTAATCTCAGACTTGGTGTTCTTGCATTCTGCATTCTTGCATGGTGCTTTATAGGAGATTACAGTAAGACAAAGGGTGGAGAAGGGGCTGCGTGTTCTTGCCTGCTAACAATACTAGGAGTCAGAACGTTTCATGCCTCTATCTGATTCCACTCTGTCTGGTTCTGACCTCAGTTACACAGCACCAAGATGAATAAAGAACATTCTAACAGAAAAAAAATTGGGAGTATCAGATATTATGTCTAGCCATGAGAAAGCTGACAAATACAGTCATCATCAAGAAAAGCATTTGAAGATAGACAGAGACAGGTTTGAATTACAAGTAGGATGTCTATGTGTATGGATGACCTCAATAGGAAGTGTAAATAGAGTGAAAGGTGAAAACATCAAAAACAGAATCTAGAGCAGTAACAGGGAGATCCTGAGGTCCTCTGATGCTGAGGAAAGCTGAGTTTCCATCAGAAAAGCCAAAGTGACTTGGCTTCTCTAGGAACCTGAGCTATGAATGATCTTCCCCTCTGGAGACAGGATGCAACACTTAAAGTGAGGACCAGAGCTTCCTGAAGTAAACCACAGCCATCTTCAGTGACAACAAGGTTCCAAGCTCCTCATCTGACAAGAACAACCAAGGTCACCAGGAAAACCAGCATGACAAGGTCTCTTAGCAGAATAGCCCAAGAGACAAGTAGCTTCCAACAGCTCCCCAACAGCTTCTTCAAACACCTTCCCTAATAGCCTCTTGCAGCTCTATTCCAGTTCTGCCTCTTATGCTGCTGGCAACAATCCTCAGGTGGTCCTTCCACATCCAGCATCATGCTAGTCCAGTTCAGCTAATTGTTACATGTTGACCACCAGTTGGCAATCCACCTAATTACCTTATAGTACTAATGCCAAGCATATGCATAATATAGAACAAACCCTATTATCATTTTTGTAAGTATGGCTGTTTGGCTAAAAAATCAAATAATGATATAGACGTGCCTTTGTGAAAATATATTTATTTAGGTTTATTTATTTACAGTTCTAAAGTATATCTTAAATTGGGAATTTTAGCTCTCAGTAAATTTCACAGAAAAAAATAAAGCTTCATAGAGGAAAAAAGACACACAGAAAATTATCCGACAGGAAAAAGGAATAAATCTCATTGGTGCATGTGGCACAGTTAATATTGTATATAATAAATTATAAGCCAAAACCCAACATTATAAAACCTAAATGTTGAAACACAGATAAAATGGGAGAGGTTTTTTCCTCCTCACAGAAGCAGTAGCTTTGCATATTAATAAAATTTAAATGCCTCACAGCAAGAAAAATGATTGGAATAGATTGCAATGACTTAAAAATGATTACACTTTAAACAGCCTCTGAGATGAATATGTAATTATGGAGAATCAGTCAAAACAGACTAGTCCGGCTTTGTTCCACTCTAATGCACTCAGAAGCAGGATGACTGGTGGCTCTCAATTAACAGAGGCAAAATCAGAGAGAGGCCAAACTGAAGGTACAAAAAAGTGGACAGCTTAACCTGATGAAATACACAAAACGTTAGTGTGGAGGGTGATGATTGCAGTTCTGGTGAGAGTGCCTGAAAGTGATGTTTATAAAACAACACAAATATCTTAATAATTCTAGAATGTTTATTGAGAGTAAACAAAATATAACAAAAAATACTCATAGGTGAACACTTTAAAACATTTGGTGGCTTTATATGAATTAAGGGCAATGGTAAGCTAGTATAAAACATAAGTTGGCAAAGACTTTCTGTAAAAGATTAGATAGTAAGAGGCTTAGCCTTTGTGGGGAGTGCACTCTGTGCAAAGGATGGACTTGCCTGCTGTGGCAAAGCAGTCAAAAAATAGTTAAGTGAAGACGGGCTTTGTTTACAAAAAAGAGTGGGGAGATGTAGGCAGCCCTTTATAACCTCTTCACAACCTGGAATTGAAACAGCTGGGGAAGAAAAACTACTTAGCAAGATGGGAATAGGAAATAAGGTTTTGAAATTAAATACAGCACAGATATACATTTGTGGAGAAAAATAAATCTAGAGATCTAGGTTATCAGAACAGAGGACTAGAAGAAACATGCTTGCTCTGAACCTGCACAGGCAATGGCATCCTGGCACCACAGGAGTGAGGGAAAGGGGGGTAGAGAGGGAAAGAGAGGGACTCAGAATTGACAATATAGCATGAAAGCAGAGCTGGAATAAGCAAATGCAAAAAAGAACTCTTCATTTAACTGATTGGGGAGCTACATAGAAGGTGGGTATGTGAGAAATATTCTGCATTTCTCAGTGCAGGACATTAGAACTATGGTGGGGAGACATCTTGTGAAGGTTACATCTCAGCCTCCTGCTAAGGGAAAGATAAGCCTCTGCACTTTCCTTCTCCCTGAACCCACAAGATGAGATGTGAATAAGTACTGTGGAGGAGACAGAGAGAGAGGGGGTTATAGTAAGAGAAGTAACGGGAGGGGGAAAGGTGAAGGAGGAAGGAAGGAAGGAAGGAAGGAAGGAAGGAAGGAAGGAAGGAAGGAAGGAAGGAAGGAAGGATTCTGCCTAGTGTTTTGAGACTGGTGACTACAGTGGCTGATAGAGGAGTGTCTGGAACCTGAGCAAACGTATACAAAGGCATATGGGCTCTGAGCTGTGGAGAGACCGAAACACATTCAGTGGTTTGTGTGACCTGCAGCAGGCCCCCAGCCAAGGCAATTAGCAATCTCCCCTAATCATTGGGCTTCTTGTGGGCTCCAGAATCTCGAATGAAACTCAGCACCAGTTCTTCCCTGGGAGTCCACTGAAGGATTTTGTATGAGTAAACCTCAGCCAATGAAACATACTGTGTTGTGTAACCTTGTCCTTAGTGAATCACTTCAACTAGTGCTGGCCCAAATATATCTAGCTGGAAGCCAGAAAACAAGGCAGGAAAAAGCACAATTAACTCACAGTGTTGCTGAACATAAGGACTACATGGTAGAAGAAAATGCAGACAGAAGTGCAGATTGACATAGTGAACATTCACTCTTGGCCACATGTCTGCTTCCTCTGTAGAGACAATTCTTTCATTTATTATTAAGATTTTGTTTCTGTTTTTCTTCGCATGTGCACATACATGTATACATATTTTTCTTTGTATAATTTTTATTACTCTTCATACTTGTTCCTTTCTTGCTACATTTTCTTCTTTTGTAACCCATTTTATTTTTTATTAATTTTATTGAGAAACAAATAGTAATGAAATAGTTTCAAAACCTTTTATTAGGACAGTTTCAATAATTAATACATTGCATATTGTTGTCTTCATAGTGCTTATTCATACTAAAAGATGCAGACATGATATCTTGTCCAAACACTATTAGTACAAATCTTTCTTCTCATTGAATTAAGAGAAAGTAGCTATATATCTATCCTTACTATTTTGTATATACAGATACAAAATGGACCTTCATTTGTGTCCCCAGTTTTGTTTAGTTTTGTCAGAGATGGGTATTCCATTGCTATTTAAATATGGTAGGTGAGTGAATTCAGCAAAATAATCCAATATAGTCCAGTAATCCATAATAGTAGTGGGTTATCTGTAGGACTGGCAATGTCAGAAGTTCAACCCATTTTATTTATTGTTTTTTACTTTTCACTTTTTACTTGTCATTCTTTTTCTTCATCCCTCTTAAAAAATTTGTATTTTATTTTATCCTTTTCTCATTTCATTGATTTTATATTGTATATACATTTTATTCTATTCTCTCTTTGGCCTTTGATTTGCACATGTACGTGGAGGGGGTGTTTGCTTGTGAACTAAATCCAGAAATGTTCAGCTACTGAGCTACACATCCAATATTTTCTTTTCTTCCTCTGAGATGTTCCTCTGGCTTGCTCAGGTTGACCTGGGACATGTGATCTTCCTACCACAGCCTTACTAGCACTAAAGGTCCACTGTACCTGGAAGCATCATATTTTTCCCTTGTTTTAGCTTTCTTTTGTTTCCTTTTTTTGACTCTTTTTCTTAATTTTTTACTTTCCTCCTTCCACTTTCTTATCCCTTAATCAATTGTATTCATCATCATCTTTCAAAATATTTTTAGTTTACAGTACTTTCCTATGGTTTCATAGTGGTTGTTGCTAGGGTTGTGGATGTCATAACTGGTTCTTGGTTTTTCACTCTTGCTATATCTAGATCACTACTATTGTTATCGTTTCTCTACAATGTTAATCCTTTCCTTTGTGGTCTTGGAGATCAAGCATGAGGCATATGGTGTAAAAATCCTGATGCTAAGCTCCATCTCAGCATGGAGTCACCTGACTAGCAGGAATAAATGGTGGCTGCCATGCAGGAGAATAGCTACTCAATTCATGGCAGCTGGGAAGCAGATCATAAGGTAAAAGTGACAGCAAGAGATAAACCATCCAAAGCACGTCTGCTGGATCCCTGCTCTCCAGCTGGGTCCCACCTCCTAGCAGCATATTTAGCTATGAATATCAGTGGATCAATCTATTTTTGAATATAGTACCCTCATTTTCAGTTGCCTCTCTAGGAGTTTCTTAACCCAGTCAAGTCAATATGATCAATTGACACTTTTCTAAAAAAGAAGTATGAATGAAAAACAATTCAACATCTTTAGCCATTAGGGAAATTCAGATCAATTCTATTCTGAGAGCCAAATGTGGTGCCACTCTGTGCTGAGGCACAATGATTGAATGTCTGAGCCCAGCCCAGCCAATTTAAAGACTTAGCAAGTTCCTCTTTAAGAACAAAGAATAGTTGGGGATATGTCTTAGTGAAAAGGCTCTAAGTTCAGTACCCAGTATTCAAACATAACAAAAAAATTAAATAAAATTAAACAGTAAAACAAAATCAAAATTAGGTTAAGATTCCATAATCCAAAACTAAGGTGATTGTCATCCAGAATGCAAAAAATAATAAATGGTGGTGTGAATGTGTAGAAAAAGGAAATGTTTCACACAATTGGTGGCAATGTAAACATTGTAGCTATTATGGTAATCAGTATGGAATTTTCTTAAATATTAGAAATAGAATTACAATTTGATCAAGTTATACTACTCCTCAGTATATTCTTTTAAAATTAATATCAGCATAGTACAGTGACAGATGAAGACTCATGCTTAGTACATCTCAAATTATAATAGCTAAGCCATGAAAATAGGCTAAGTAACCATCAATGGTCAAAAAGTAAAGTATATATGAATAGTAGAATATTATTCTACGATAAGAAGAATAAAATTTGGTCATCTATGGAAAAATGAATAGAACTGAGGCCATCATGTTAAGTGAAATAATCGAGGATAAGGAAATCAAATATTACATGATTTCTCTCATATGCAGAAACTAGAGGAAAATTATATGAAATAGAAAGTGTTTTACATAAGAGTAAAGAAATTAGGGAGACCCTCTTCCACCCCCTTGGGATGCCCATCACCACTTTACAGCACCTCCACCACTCCGCCTGTCTATCAAGAATTTATGCTACATTCCGGGAACCCCCAGACCCAGTCATAGCCCAGGCCCTGTGAGTGCATGGGACAGCTTCCCGCAACCCTGGGCCTGTGGGACCTACTGCTATTCCAAGCCCAGGCACAGCGTGGGTGAGACCCTCGTCCATGCCCTTGGAACACCCCCCACCACTCCGAAGCACCTCCCCCACACAGCCCACTGAACAGAAAATTCTGCCTCATTCCGGGATCCCCAGACCCAGTCCTACCCAGGTCCAGTGAGTGTGTGGGAGAGTTTCTGGCTACCCTGCACCAGCGGCACCTATTACTAGTCCGAGCCCAGATGCAGGGTGGGTGAGACTCTCTTCCACACACTTGGGACCCCCCCCCGAACGCTCCACAAAACCTCCCCCATCCAGGCCACAAACTAGGAAATTCTGCCCCATTCCTGGAATCCCCAGACCCAGGCCTAGCCCAAGACAAGTGAGTGTGTGGGGGAGCTGCCACTCCCCCCTACTACACCTTGTCCCCTCCAGGTTCAGCTTAGGCCTGACATACAGGCCTGGGGTGAAATCCTGCAGCTGAAATCCCTTCAGAGTGTAGAGTATAGAACCACCCAGCTAGTCCAGGGGCAGAAAATCTTATCAGAGGGGCACAACAGGTTCACGCACAAGGGCAGAAACAGGAAGGAGCTGAGCACAGCAGCCAGACTCAAGCCAGGCACACCTGGATAAAACCAAACTTTGTAGATTGGCACCTGAACTTCAGTACATGCTAAGGTCATAAAAACAATGAACAATTAAAACAAAATTCAGAAGACAGTGCTACACAAAATGACAAGAAGGAACAAAATGCAACCTCAGAATCCAAGCCCACCCATAACAAGTGCAGAGGACACTAACACAGGACCAATTGGGAAAAACACAACTGAAAGCAATGAATCAAAGGCTTCTGAAATAAAGAAACAGCTGCAGAAAGTTATAGAGGAACTCAGACTGGAAATAAAAAAAAGAAATCCCTGAATTAATAACATTTACAGTAAAGAATCAAATGCAGAAACATATGGAGGAAACCTAATGCCCACCCAGAACAAGGGCAGAGGACACTAGCTCGGCTCAAATGCATGACTTAATAGGGTCAATAGTAAAGAAGCAACAACACAAAGTTATAGAGGAACTCAGAGAGCAATTCTTTTCTTTCTATTTTTCATAATTTTATTGATAAACAAATAGCAATGACACAATTTCAAATCAAATCCCTAGGAGAGTTTCAATAATTAACAAACTGCATACATTCTTCTTAGTGGTTAATTGCTGTACAAGATGTGGACTTGAGATCCTATTTACAAACACCATTAGAACAAATCATTCTATTCATTAAGACAATGTAACTATATATTTATGCTAACCACATTGAATACACAGATACAAAATGGACATTCATTTGTATACCCTTTTTTGTTAAGTTCTGTTATTTGAATATTGTAGGTGTGTAAACTCAGCAAAATATTCTAAAAGAGTCCAGTAGCCCATAATAGCATTGGATCTTCTGTTTAACTGGCATTGTCAGAAATTGTTGACCTGAGTCCCCCACAGCTCAACATAACAGTATGGTTTTACTTCCTACATTTCGTCTTCATACTTTTCTACTGGATGGTTAAGACCAAGGTAAAGCAGGACATATGCAACAAGATTTGCAGCTTTTGGGTCTCAGAATGTCAGTGAAATCCCCTCAGGATTTATCCTGAGATCCTGTACCTCAGATTGTAGAACCTTTGTCAGTATCAGCCATGTGGATGAGTCACGGCCATTGCTTGCCCAAAGTGCTCTCTGTGAAAGCCTGAGAGAGTGTTTTCTGTCCATGTGACTCTCCTTACGCACACTCTACATCATCGATCACTTTCCTTTTTGGCCCCATAATTTCCTTGATCAGAAAATTTGGGACACTACTGAGTTCCATGACATTACAGTACAAGTTCTCATATGTCCTGAGTCTTAATTGACCTTAGAAGTTTAGGGCCAAAATGTTGGCTTTACTTACAACCCTCCTTTTTCTCTAATTTGGGTCTGCAAACATAGGATATTAACCATCCAGAAGACAAGTTTATTGTTATTATCAAACAACTTAGGCTATTAAGCTTAACCTCATTATCTGTCTGCATAAAAAACATCTTAGGCATAATATGGAACAGGTATTTTGCATCAAGTATTGATATGTTGAACTTTAAGTCCCTACATAATATGATAAAAAAACATTTAAAAATTAGATTACATTTTAAAAATAGGATAAAGAATTGTACACTTCTCATATTTGCACATAAGTCCAAAAATCTGAACTTATACAACCTTGAAGCAGGAAAGTCCCATAATATTCCTTTTCCTGTCTCTTGCTTTCTTTCACCACCCACTTCTTGAAAATCCACCTACCCGAGATACAACATAGCAGCAACTGGCATGTCATGACAAGCAGCCCAAATTCAGAAGACCAGAATGACAGGCACTCCAAACATGAAACTACTATTACAAATTACCATCTGCAGTGCAGTAGCCTAGTTCACAGGTATCAGTATATATAGTTAGTCAGGGTGAGAATCTTTCCAATTAACTGCTAGATTAAAAAATCTTAAGAAGATTCTCAGGATCATTGCCTTGCTCATCTTTCACATATAACTGTATGGACTGACATTTTCATGTTTCCTTGTTCTTCTCCTTTCCCTCTCTTGATTAGTTAGTCCTTGAGATCTTGCTTTGCTTGTACTTGCATTATATCTTTCTATTTGTATTTCTTCTTTAGAGTTCTTATACTAGGGAGACTATACAATATTTACACATGTTTCTCTAGTTTAATTCACTTATGAGTATATGTTCAAGTGGCATCCATTTCGATATAAAGACTTGGAGTTTATCATTCATAATGGCTGAATAATACGCCATTGTGTAAAAATACCACATCTTTTTCAACCATTCCTCAGGTGATGGGCATCTTGGTTGTTTCCAAGATTTGGCTATCACAAATTGTG
>NW_004524819.1:966429-973289 GCF_000260255.1 Octodon degus | reverse complement strand
AAGCTTAATAGCCTAAATTGTTTGATAATAACAATAAGCTTGTCTTCTGGATGGTTAACAACCTAAGTTTGCAGACCGAAATTAGAGAAAAAGGAGGGCTACAAAGAAAGCCAACATTTTGGCCCTACCCTTCCAAGGTCATTTAAGACTCAGGACATATGAGATCTTGTACTGTAACGCCATGCACCTAGGTAGTGTCCCAAATTTTCTGATCAGAATGATTATGGTTCCAAAGAGGAAAGTGATCGATGACGTAGAGTGTACCTAAGGAGAGTCACATCGGGAGAAAACACTCTCTCAGCCTTTCACAGAGAGCACATTGGCCAAGGAATGGCCCTGACTCATCCACATGGCTGCACTAACAAAGGTTCTACAATCTGTGGTACAGGATCTCAGGATAAATCCTGAGGGGATTTCACTGACCTTCTCAGACCAAAAAGCTACAACTCTTATTGCACAGGTCCTGCTTTACCTTGGTCTTAACCATCCAGTAGAAAAGTATGAATACAAAATATAGGAAGTAAAGCCATGCTGTTATGTTGAGCTGTGGGCGATTCAGGTCCATTATTTCTGACATTGCCAGTTAAACAGAATACCCAATGCTATTATGGTCTGCTGGACTCCTTTTGAATATTTTGCTGATTTTACACCTATAATATTCAATAACGGAACTCCGAAAAAATAGGGTATACAAATGAATATCCATTTTTTATCTGTGTATTCAAAGTGGTTAGGATAGATATATAGTTGCATTCGCTTAATGGATTGAATGATTTGTTCTAATGGTGTTTGTAAATAGTATCTCAAGTCCGCCTCTTGTATAGCAATTAACCACTAAGAAGAATATATGCGGTGTGTTATTTGTTGAAACTGTACTTCTGATTTGATTTGAAACTGTCCCATTGCTGTTTATCAATAAAATTTTGAAAAAAAAATTAAAAAAAAGAAGGTAGTGGTGAATGAAAGCAAGACACAGGAAAAGGAATATTGTAGGACTGTCCTGCTTCAAGTTTGTATATGGTGAGATTTTTAGACTTATGTGTAAACATAAGAAGTTTACAATTCTTTATGCCTATTTGTAATATATATTCCAATTTTTAAATTTTTTTATATTCTGTAGAGACTTAAATTTCAACATATCAATACTTGATGAGAAATACCTGTTCTATATTATACCCAAGATGTTTGACATGCAGACATATAGTGAGGTTAAGCTTAACAGCCTAAGTTGTATGGTTATAACAATAAGCTTGTCTTCTGCGTGGTTCACTACCTAAGTGTGCAGATCCAACTTAGAGAAAAAGGAGGGCTGCATGGAAAGCCAAAATTTTGGCCCTAGCCTTCCAAGTTCCATTAAGACTCAGGACATATGAGAACTTGTACTCTAACTTCATGTAACTCGCAGTGTGCCAAATTTTCTGATCAAGGAGATTATGGGGCCAAAGAAGAAAGTGTTCAATGATGTAGAATGTGCCTAAGGAGAGTTTCATGGAGATAAAACATTCTCTCAAGCTTTCCCAGAGAGCACATTGGCCTAGCAATGGCCGTGACTCATCCACATGGCTGACACTGACAAAGGTTCTACAATCTGAGGTACAGGATCTCAGGATAAATCCTGAGGGGATTTCACTGACCTTATCAGACCCCAAACATACAACTCTTGTTTTATAGGTCCTGCTTTTCCTTGGTCTTAACCATCCAGCAGAAAAGTATAACTAGGAAATATAAGAAGTAAAGCCATGCTGTTATGTTGAGCTGTAGGGGACTCAGGTCAAAAATTTCTGACATTGTCAGTCAAGCGGAAGGCCCAATAGTATTATGGGATACTGCACTCTTTTAGAATATTTTGCTGAGTTTACACACCTAAAATATTCATATAATGGAACTTAACCACGAAAGAGAATACAGATGAATATCCATTTTGTATCTGTGTATTCAAAGTTGTTAGGATAGATATATAGTTATATTCTCTTAATGAATGGAGTGATTTTTTCTAATGGTTTTAGGATATCATGTCCGCATCTTGTACAGCAATTATCCACTAGAAAGAAGGCATGCAATGTGTTAATTATTTAAACTGTCCTACCAAAGATATGAAAAACAAAAAGAAGTATATTTTGCTGATTTAACACACCTATAATATTGAAATGATGGAAGTAAACAAAGTAGGATATACAGATGAATGTCCTTTTTGTATCTGCGTATTCAAAATGGTTAGGATAGGTATATAGTTACATTCTCTTAATGAATAGAGTGATTTGTTCTAATAGAGTTTGTAAATAGGATATCATGTCCCCATCTTGTACAGCAAACAGCAACTAGGAAGAGGGTATGCAATGTGTTAATTTTTGAAACTGTCCTACGAATTTGGTTTGAAACTGTCTCATTGCTATTTGTTCATCAATAAAATTATGGAAACAAAATAAAAACTGTAAAAATAAGAGTAAAGGGATTAGAGGTAGGTGAGGAAAGAGGAGGAAGAAATGGAGGAAATATTCAAAGTGTGTTTTATGCGTGTGTGAATTTACAAAAGCAAAATTCATTAGTGTATACAAGTACTATGTACTAATGGAAAAAACAAGGTGCTAAACTTGATTTTATGTGCCAACCATATAGCTCAGCAAATTAAAGTGCCTGCAAGCAGGCTCTGGCTCTGGGGTTCCATCTCTAGGCCTGCCATGGTGGCCCCACCCCAAGGGTGCTCTAAGACTGTGATTGAGACTGGGCGTGGTGGCAACGTCCTGTAATCGCAGCTCTTGGGAGGCTGTAAAAAGGCGGATCACTATGAGTCTGATCTAGTAGTGAGACCCTCAGCACCCTATAGACCCTTCCGTAAAATACAAGAAAAAAATAAAACAAAAAATAAACGACTTTCGGCTGTAATATCCCAAATCCCTGCTATAGGTGAAAAAATGTGCAAACAACAAAATGAATAAAAATACTGTTTGTGAAATCAATTATAGTTGATTCAATAATTATTTTTGAGGTTGCAATAAATTTCTATTGTATTTGGTCTAGTATTTTAATAAGCGTATAGTCAAGTGTGTTACATGAATCTAGGCTTTAGAATTATTTTCTAGCTCTCTAGATGCTTTCAGGGTGTAGTTGGACAATCATAGTGCTAATGCATACTTTCAGTGTGCAAACTGATCACTTGGGATCCTAATGAAATGTAGAATTCAATTACATAGGTTTGGAGTGGGGCTTGGCACTTGGACTTACTAAAAATTCTCAGCTGAGGCTGGTGCTGTTGGTTCAAAGCCACATGACAATGGGCTGGTCCAATAACGCTGCAGACTAAAGCATCTGCTTAGGCAGAGTGCTGTGGCCAGGGTTTGATCCCCAGACCTGCCATGCTGGGGAGAGCGCAGTGAGACAGTGATTGAGACTGGACTTGGTGGCCCACACCTATAATCCCAGCACTTGGGGGCTGTAAACAGGAGAATGACTATGAGCCCAAGCTATGTAGTGAGATCCTGAACACCTTGTAGACCCTGCCCTACGATGCAGAAAAAAAGCCACATTATTTTCACACTGATATTCAATGCCCACGATGCCTAGCTTCTGCTTCCAGGACTGAAGCTTTTGATCTGAAATGGGACCACGCATCAATACTTTCAAATTTTTTTGCAATTAACCAATGAACAGTAAAGGTTAAAAGGCTTCATGCTAAATAAGCTACATGGTGATTTATTAATTTGGGATTGTTTTCCGCATCCGATGCAGGTGTGCATCAGGCTCACCACTTCATCCATTTGCTCTTGTACATTGCTGTGCAGTGTGAAGAAATTCAGGATGGAAGCAGAGAGATCAGCATCTGAGATTTTGGAAAAAGAAGTACAAGGTGTTCCAAGTGGAAACAGAAAGTGGGAGATGATCATGGAAATTTACCTCAGCAGAAGTCTCCTGTAGTCTTGGGCCTGTACTTGGAGCAGTTAAAACAATAATCTACTTCATGAATCATGGCACCTCACAACCAAAGCAGCTGCAAGCATCCCTTTTCTGTATGCAGGGTGACATGGTCAGTAGAAATGCAAGGGAGACCCCCAGTGGCAAAGTATAGATGTGTGTTTCTTTTCCCAAAGCATATAAAATCACAAAGATCTTAGAAATGAGTTCAAGATGATGACGATGATGACGATGACGATGATGATGATGATGATGATGATGATGATGATGATGATGAAGAGGAAAAAATGTCACATACAATACTCACACTGTGTCAGACACCTTTCTGAATGTAGTCTCCAAACTGCTAGCTGGTACACTTTGTTCAATTTTTCCCACCTCTACATTATTCAGAGAAGCTATAGTTATGGGCTTCCCATTCCAGAAACTTTATTTTTTAAAAATGAGTATCATAAATATGTCCTTTAGACTTGGTCTCATATTTATCAACTCTTCTAGAGTGCTGATGTAGGAGTTTAGGTATCAGTTCATTTTAAAGGAAGAAATGGCATGTTTTGGGAAAAAAAGAAATCGCAGTATTTTAAGACAGTATATGTGGCTCTGTTTGTAAACAGAGTAAGTCATTGTTATGGCTTGTAACTAGAAGGCCACCCAAGAACTCCCATGATCATAAGTAGGGTTTTACTAATCTAACTGGTTCTAGACTATGTGAATGTAGATTAAGAGTGTGATATTGGGTTTAATGGCATGCAGTACTACGTTATCCCACTGATTGGCTCAGTATAGTTCTGGGTGTGGATAAGGGAAGCTTCACTCTGAGTATAGGTGGTACCACTCAAAAGATTTATAGCCTGCATAGGATTAAGGGGAAAGAGAGATCTTCTGATGCAGCTTTCCTGGTTTGCTAAATTCTTCATACTGTGCCCTGGACTGTTTGCTCTTTTGACGTGTCACCCTGCCTTGGAGCCAGCTAACTATAGAATGAAACTTCTGTAAACTGTGAGTTGAAATATCTTCCTTCATTTAACTTGCAGGTGTTGGATATTTTGAATCAGGAGCTAGAAAAGTAACTAAGACAGACTTTGGTATCAGAGAAGTGGGGTCACTGCTGTGACATTACTGGCCATTTGGTTCAGGTACCTTTGGAACTGTCTTATGGGAATCATTTGAAAAGGTTTAGAGATGCCAGGTGAAAAACACTATGCAGCCTCAGAACACTATAAGCAGAGCTTGATGTGAGATTCTAATCAGTGCTCCGAAGACCAGAATGCTGATAGAAATGCATCTGGTAAAGACTGAGTTCAGGAGGTTTCAGTTAGAAATGATAACTGAATTGGCTACTGGACTCCAGTGCTGTAGGGCCAGAGCCACCCAAGAGCTTTGAAGTTCAAATCTTGCCACAGACTGTCCCATATGTAGGAAATGGAACTATGGACATTATCCCAGCTGGATTTTGTTCTTCTTTTTGTCCCATTCATTTTTGTCCCCTATTTTCACCTTTTGTAATGGGAATGCATATATTGTGCTTTTTTAAGGGGAACAGTTTAACTTTCATTTTATTTATATATGGGCTTGTAGGCATGAGTGTTTTAGATCTCAGATAACACTTTAGACTTGGACATTTCAGGGAGGCTGGAAGTGTCAGGAATCTGGCATCTCTTAGAGATTAACAAAAAATCATATCACATAAAGGGATGCACATGTCTTTTGGGGGGCCAGCAGCAGAGTGTTATGGCTTGTATCTTGATGTTACTCCAAAATATCATGTGAAGCTTTTCAGAGGTGGGTGGAGCTAGGGTGTGTGAAGGGTATGTTACTGGAATTAAGGATGTGTGGTAATGGATTAATCCACTAGTTAATTCAGCATAGTTCTGGGTATGGGTAATGGGAAGCCCCACATTATTTGTGAGCAGAAGGACCAAAAAGGCTTGTAGTCCAGATGGGAAAAAAAAAGTGAAAAGGAGGATTTCTGATGCCTCTTATCTGCCTTTAATGGACCCTTTCTACTGTACCATGTCCTTGTGTCATGCCATCCTGCCTTGGAGCCAGCTAACTATGGGCTGAAACCTCTAGAAACTGTGAGCTGAAATAAGTATTCCCTCCTTTATCATGTGAGGATCTGGTATTTTTGTCTCAGCAATGACAAAAGTACGTAAGACATTCACACTTGTGGCTATAGCTAGCATAGATATACAGCTACTTTCTCTTAGTTCAATAAGAAGAAACTTTTGACCTAACAGTGTTTAGACAAGATATCATGTCTGCATCTTGTTCTATGAATAAGTACTACAAAGACAACAATGGGCAGTGCATTAATTATTGTAACTGTCCTACTAACCTGTTTTGAAACTGTCTCATTGCTATTTCTTTCCCAATAAAATTAATATAAATAAATAAATAAATAAATAAATACCAAAGGTCTAAGGCTTTTAATAAAAGGGGGTAAAGGAGAAATAAAGAAACAATATTTATGCTAAACTAAACCAAAGAGATAAAATTGGTCATGTTACAGCAAACTGCAACTGGGAAAGGAATAACACCTGAAGAGAAGGTGATGAACAGCTTTATTTACACAAGTGAACCTGACCTGGATCAATCCAAAAAGTGAGGTCCTAAAAGCTAAGAAAGGCAGGCTTTTATGGATTTGCAAAAGGAAGTACAAGAGTGGAGAGGCTTGTCAGTTAGGGATTGGTTCTTACAATGTACATCACTGTGACCAGATATTTCTGGGAAGTGGAAATAACAGGAATTGTAATAGTAACTAAAGTAAACTGGAAGTTACCTGGACAAATAACAGAAATTGAAGTGTACTGGTGGAGGGCATTTTCTGCTATACTGAAAGCTTAGAAATATTCTTTACCAGTACATTTCTTTCAAGTGCCCCTGAAGCATTGAGAAAAATGGACCATATTCTGGGCAACACAATATCATAAATTTCAGCAGTTTCAAAT
>NW_004524819.1:964975-966329 GCF_000260255.1 Octodon degus | reverse complement strand
TCCCAATGATATGATGTTTTCAGATCCTCTGGAAAAATTCCCAGTAGAGGAATAGCTGGTTTAAAGGGGATTTCCAGCCCAACTTTTCTAAGGAGTCTCCATACTGATTTCCATAATGGTTGCACCAGTCTACACTCCCACCAGCAGTGGAGAAGTGTTCCTTTTTCCCCACAGCCTCTCCAACATTTGTTGCTGGGTGATTTCTTTATGATAGCCATTCTTTCTGGGGTGAGATGATATCTCAATGTGGTTTTAATTTACATTTCACAAAAGGCTAGTGATGTGGAACATTTTTTCATATATTTATTCACTTCTTAATTTTATTCCTCTGAGAAGTGTGTATTCATCTCGGATACACATTTCTGGATTGGGTCTTTAAATTTTGGGGCCCTAGTGTTTTTTTTTTAGTTCTTTTTGGACTCTAGAGAGCAGACCTATGTCTGATACTTATTTGTCATGATTTTTTCCAAATTTGTGGGTTACCTTTTCACTTTGTTGGTAATTTCTTTTGACATGAAAAAACTTCTCACTAAGAGCAGGTCCCAGTTGTTAATTCTGTCAAATATTTCCCGTGCGATTTGATTTCTGTCCATGAACTCTTTGCCTACCCCTATATCTTCAACAGTTCCACCTACTTTCTTTTCCAGGAGATTCAGTGTCTCTGTTTTAATGTTTAGATCTTTAATCCATTTTGACTTTAGTTTAGTGCATGGTGACAGACCTGGGTCAAGTTAGAGTTTTCGGCAAGTACAGAGCCAGTATTTCCAGCAACATTTGTTAAAGAGGCTGTCTTTCTTCCAGTGAGTATGTTTGGCCCCTTTGACAAAAATAAGGTGGCTGAGTGTGTCTGTATGGGCTTCAGTGTCTTCTAATCTATTCTTTGATCCTAAGGTCTATTTTCATGCAAGTACCATGCTGATTTTATCACAGTAGCCTTGTAGTATAATTTCAAGTCACGAATTTTAATGTCTCCTGCCTTGTCTTTATTGCCCAGAATTGGCTTTGCTATTCTAGGTCTTTTCTGGTTCGAGATAAATTTTACGAATGATGTCTCTATGTCTGTGAGATATGTCAGTGGTAGTCTGATAGAGACTGCATTAAATCTATACAGCAATTTTGGGAGTATGGCCATCTTCACAAAGTTGGTTCTTCCTATCCAGGAGCATGGAATATCTTTCAATTTTCTGAAATCTTGTATGATCTCTTTTTTTAGAGTACTGTAATTTTTCTTAAAAAGATCTTTGACTTCTTTTTTTTTTCTTTTCAAAGTTTTATTGATAAACATATAGCAATGAGACAGTTTCAAATCAAATCGAAAGTACCATTAGAAAAAATCATTCTATTCATTAAGAGA
>NW_004524819.1:962478-963216 GCF_000260255.1 Octodon degus | reverse complement strand
TACAGCGAATCATCAAGAAGATCATACACCATGAACAGGTAGGATTCATCCAAGAGATGCAAGGATGGTTCAATATTCGAAAATCTATAAATGCAATACACTTTATCAATAGAGCGAAATATAACAACCACATGATCATCTCCATTGATGCAGAAAAGGCTTTTGACTAAGTCTAACACTCATTCATGTTCAAAGTCCAACAGGAAATTGGAATAGAAGGCCTCTCTTTCAATCTGGTAAAACCAATTTATGAAAATCCAGTGGCAAACATAATCCTAAATGGGGAAAAACTGAAATCTTTTGCTCTTAGATCTGGTACAATACAAGGATGTTCTCTATCACCACTCCTATTCAATATAGTTCAGAATTCTTTAGCTACAGACATTAGACAAGATAAAGAAATAAAAGGAATAAGAATAGGTAAAGAAAAAAAAGAATAGGTAAAGAACAAATTAAATTACATTATTTTCAGATGACATGATACTTACTTTGGAAGACCAAAAAAACTTCACCAAGAAGTTACTAGAATTAGTACAGAAATTCAGTAGCATAGCAGGTTATAAAGTCAATACCCAAAGTCAATAGCATTCTTCAGCACAGACAGCAAACACACTGAGAGGGAAATTATAGAAACAATTCTTTTACTATAGCACCGAGGAAAATGAAATACCTTGGAATTAATCTAACTAAAGAAGTCAAAGATCTTTTCAAGGAAAATTACAGTACTCTTAAAAAAGA
>NW_004524819.1:938993-939547 GCF_000260255.1 Octodon degus | reverse complement strand
AATTTGTAATAGTTGTTTCATGTTGGGAGTGACTGTCATTGTGGTATTGTGAATATGGGTGGCTTGTCATGACATGCCAGTTACTGCTAAGATGTCTCTTGGGTAGGTGGATGTTCAAGAAGAAGTGGGTGGTGAATGAGAGCATGAGACAGGAAAAGGAATATTGTGGGACTGTCCTTCTTCAAGGTTGTATATGGTGAGATTTTTAGACTTATGTGTAAACATAAGAAGTTTACAATTCTTTATGCCTATTTGTAATATATATTCCAATTTTTAATTTTTTTTATATTCTGTAGAGACTTAAATTTCAACATATCAATACTTGATGAGAAATACTTGTTCTATATTATACCTAAGATGTTTGACATGCAGACATATAGTGAGGTTAAGCTTAACAGCCTAAGTTGTATGGTTATAACAATAAGCTTGTCTTCTGCGTGGTTTACTACCTAAGTGTGAAGATCCAACTTAGAGAAAAAGGAGGGCTGCATGGAAAGCCAAAATTTTGGCCCTAGCCTTCCAAGTTCCATTAAGACTCAGGACATATGAGAACT
>NW_004524819.1:938289-938893 GCF_000260255.1 Octodon degus | reverse complement strand
ATATTGTGGGACTGTCCTGCTTCAAGGTTGTATATGGTGAGATTTTTGGACTTAAGTGCAAACATGAGAAGCATAGAATTCTTTATCCTATGTTTAAAATATAATCTAATTTTTAAATGTTTTTATCATATTCTGTAGGGACTTAAAGTTCAACATATCAATACTCGATGACAAATACCTGTTCCTTATTATGCCTAATATGTTTGAAATGCAGTGAGATAGTGAGTTTAAGCTTGAGAGCCTAAATCGTTTGATAATAACAATAAGCTTGTCTTCTGGATGGTTAACAACCTAAGTTTGCAAACCAAAATTAGAGAAAAAAGAGTGTCACAAGAAAGCCAACTTTTTAGCTCTAGCCTTCCAAAGTCAATTAAGGCTCAGGACATATGAGAAATTGCACTGTAACATTATGCAACTCAGTAGTGTCCCAAATTTTCTTATCAAGGAGATTATGGGGCTAAAGAGGAACGTGATCAATGACGTAGAGTGTGCCTAAGGGGAGAAAACATTCTTTCAGGCTTTCACAGAGAGCACATTGGCCAAGCAATGGCCGTAACTATCCACATGGCTGACACTGACAAAGGTTCTACAATCTGAGGTACAG
>NW_004524819.1:933281-936590 GCF_000260255.1 Octodon degus | reverse complement strand
TAAAGAATTCCCAAATTATTATGAAGCTACTTCATGTTTATAAATCAGAAGACAATATTATTACTCTGGCAATGTTCCCAAAAGTAATTTATAGATTCCACACAGATCTACCAAAAATTTTTAGCTGTCTGTGGGGCAGAAATTGAAAACACAACCTTGACATATACATGCAAAAGGACGAAGTTTGAAAGCTAACATTATGTGTTTTCAAAACTTATAACAAAGCTACATTAAGAATCTGTGCAGCATTAGCACAAGATTAAAAGAGATCAAATATTTTTGAGAATTGAGAAATAAGCCCATACTATCTTGGTCAATTATTTTTGACACAGACAAGTTATAGTCTGTTTAACAAATTATGTGATAACTGGATAACCACATACAAAAGGAATGGATTTAGGCTCCCTATGCATAATCATCACATAAGCTATAGTCAGAAATAACTCATAAATGAATTTTAGACTTAAATTTAAGTAATAAAATTATAAAGTTGTTAGGAAAAATAGGAGTAAATCTTTATAATATTGGAGTGGGCACTTGTTTTATATATATGTGTGATAGTTAATTGATTGTATCAACTTGAGTAAGAAATACTCAGATGGGCTCAGAACAGATCTTGGTGTGGAAGACGTACCCTATGGAAGATTGTCAGAAGAATGGTGCAAAAGGGAAGCAAAGAAGGAAAAGCTTGCTTCTGCTTCTTTGAACACCGTGGAAGTCATCTGGTTTCAAGTGCAGACTCAGCTCCATGCTTTTGACTGGATCATTTGGGTCTCTAGTGTTCAGACAGCCCTTTTGCATTCTTCCACATCTGACTCTATTCATGGTCATTGGAAGCCAATGTCAAAATTTTTGTGGGAGTTAATTGGAATTGAACTCATGAACTCATGCCTGTCAGGCGGGCCCTGTCCCACTGGGCTCTATCCCTGTTCTTGTCAATCCTTATTTATTTGTGTATCTTGCATTAAATCTGTTTCTCTAGTAAGCAGTGACTGACACAACATGACACCAAAAAGCACAAGCAAAAAAACAAATTCAACTATGAGAAAATTAAATTTTTTTATACTTTCAAGCAATAACAGGGAAAACATTATGAGCAGAATGTAAGAAAATATTTATAAATTATATAATTGATATGGAACTTGTATCCAGATTATGTAAAAAAATTCTTACAGCCAAGTGATAATAACCCAGTTCACAAATGAGGAAAGGAGCTAAGTATAGTGTCATGTCTAGATTCCCAACTATTGAGGAGGATAAAGTGGGGAGATCATTTGAGACCAGGAGTTCAATACTAGCCTGGACAACAATAATGCCTCATCTTAAAAAACAGAAAACATGATCAAAGTTTCTGGAATAACTTGTCTGTAAACATGTTCAACTGGCTAGTAGGCACACATAAAGATACTTAATACCATGAACTATAACAGAAATCACAATGGGAAGCCATTTTATCCATAGTGAGAGTGTAAAAATTTAAAGTTATATAACAGAAAGTGTTGATGAAGATGTGAAGAATTGGTAATTCAGGTACCTTTCTGGTGATATTTAAAATTTTGCAAAACCTGAAATATTGCCTGGCAGTTTCTTTTGTATAACTCAGTCAATCTTGTCTTATGGTTATATCTGACAATGATTGAATGGAAAAAATCTCAAATGATATTAGTGATCAGTGCAAAAACAAAATGTAGTATATCTACATAATGGGTTATTGTCCAACAACAAAGAAGAATAAAATACTGATACATACTGAGAGAGGATGAACTTTGGAATCATGTTAAAATGACAGAAACCTGTTACAAGAGTCTGGTATGGTTGTATGTATATGGGACATACAAAACAGATGTATCCTTCGAGGTACTGGAGGGAAAAGAAATATGGAGTCACTGCTATGGTTATGAAGGAATGCATAGCTTTTGTTGGAGATAACGACAGATTTTGAAATTAGTGGTGATGGTTGTATTACCCTGTGAATATGCTAAACACCACTAAATTGTATTCTTCTGTTATAAACTTTATCCTATGTAAGTTATACCTTAAAAAAATGTTTGAAGAGATAGCTATATTCAGTCTCATTTAAATATCACACAGTGCATACACATATGTAAATATTCCCTGGTCTCCAGTTAATATGTACAATTTTATTTTTCATGTATTAGTGAAAATAAATTTAATTTAAAAAAAGAAACAGTTTATGGGGCCGGTGAAGTAGCTCAGTGGACTAAATTGCCTGTTTAGGCAAACTTAGGCAAGCACAGGGACCGCAGATGGATCCTTGGCACCACATGCTGCATCAGCCCCTCCTATCAGGACTGGATGAGCTAGTTAAAAAACAAAAACAGGCACATTTTATCAAACAAAACCTGACTACCCTTGAAATGAAGTCCAAAGCAGTAACTATGTGGCTTGTTGATGGTGAAAATTTTTTTCATGATTGGGCAACATTAAAGGAAGTTAGTCTGCATGTTGATGATGATTCAATATTGTAACAAGACATAGAAAGCATTCAAAGATTTAAAATTCCTTAGGTGAAAAATGAATCTGATTACGTTATGTCTATTAATAAATGTTCATTAGTTTTATCTATCTATAAGTACATATGTTAAAATGAGCTTGATTTGACCTTTAGATCACAGTTATTCTAGATATTTGAGGATTTTGTAGGGGTTTTTTATTATTTTCCTTTTAATATGCTTTATTCATCCATTTTGAACAGTGACTCTTGATGGCCACTAGATGGAAGCCTGATATCATGTCTTCAAATACTATTTTGAAAGCTATTTGATATATTCAAACTAGATTTATGTCACAAACAAGAGGTATCACTAGCTTTCAAATTCTGAGTTCTCATCTAAATTCACTGCATAATTGCCCAGTGTAATTTATCCATAATGCTATTAATGATTGCAATCATCCAAGCTGTGAGTCAGTTTAGTCCTAGCACCTTTTGGGGAAAACAAGATATTCTAGACTGAGTTCTTTTCATGAACTTTTCCCCTGCTACTCCAGGAACTCTATTGCACTCTCTGTTGTCTTGTGTTATATTGTTTTATTTATTGACAATTGTTTCTTACCTCCCTTTTCCAGCCATGCTTTATTGGTGATAATGAATATGTCTCTGTCTCTTGATTTTGGATATTGCATGTCATTTCTTTTCATAAATGGTGTACCACAAGATAAAAAGTTTGTCAAATTTCATAAGAAGGTACAAACATATTTACATAATTGGGCTTGGCCTCTTGTATTTCATGTTTCCACATGTGCTGGGGATATCCCATAATGAGGAGACAGGTACAGCAAACCACAACT
>NW_004524819.1:907538-930555 GCF_000260255.1 Octodon degus | reverse complement strand
AAAAAAAAGATAGCTACTCACAGTACAGTGACCTGTTTTGATGAGGGAATCCTGGTGAATCTGGCTGAGATGTGTTAAAACGCAGCAGCCAGTTAGCAGCACGAAGAATTGAATAATGGTCCAGGATTGGCTGCTTGGCAAATGTACCAAAAAAAATCTATCATGGAAAATATTTGCAGTTTCAACAAAATTGTCGGGGATTCTGCAAACAATTACTAGATTCTAAGGAAAAATCCATAAAGTGCTAAGGCCACAAACCCTAAACTACAACTTCACAGGGGCATACAGTACCCTAATTGCTAAAAGGAATTTTTCATATGTGAAAATTCAAGGACCCCAAAATAGGAAGATTATTATGGGTTACCTTGGTGGACCAAACATTTTTTTCCAAATTATAGCCAAAGGAAAATATGACAAAAATACTTTGAAGACTGAACAGGAAGGCCACATACCAAGGAAGGCAGGCAATAATCAAGATGGAGAAAACAAATACATTCTATACTGGAACCTCCAGGAAAAATACCTTTTGACATCTTAATTTTAGAACAGTGAGATCCATGTTGAGCTTCTAATCCACACAGATGCATTTTAAATTTGTATTGTGTTTGTGAATAATTTTTGCAACAGCCATAAGAAACTAGTATTATTAGACATCTTCCTTCCAAAGGATCCATGACTAAGGGAAAAGGGAAATTTTTATATCTTCCAATCATATGTGTGACAGAAAATGAGTAGATGAAATAAGTGTTCGTTACGTTGAGAATTTTTATGTTCATTCTTTTCTGTTACAAGACAGGGGATTGATACAAAGGCCTTCACACTGAGCTATATTTCCAACCCCTTTTTATATTTAATTTTTATTTTTTGTTAATTTTATTGAGAAACAAATAGCAATAAGACAGCTTTAAAACCGATTAATAGGAGAGCTTCAATAATTAATACATTACATATTGTCGTCTTCATAGTGGAAGATTCAGACATGATATTCTGTCCCCCCCAAACATTATTAGTACAAATCTTTCTTCTCACTGAATTAAGAGAAAGTAGCTGTATAGCTATCCTAACTATTTTGTATATACAGATACAAAATGGTCCTTCATTTGTATCCCCTTTTTTGTTTAGTTTTGTCAGAGATTGGTATTCCATTGCCGATTAAATGTTGTAGGTGCGTGAATTCAGCAAAATAATCCAATATACTCTAGTAGTCCATAACAATAGTGAGTTATCCGTAGGACTGGCAAAGTCAGAAGTTGTCCAACCCATTTTTAATTTGGAAAGAAGTCTTAGTAAACTACCAAATTGCTCAAGGTAGACTCCAACTCACAATCCTTCTGTGTCAGCTTCCCAGAGTGCTGGGATTTTTTTTTAATATTTTCTAAAGGTTAAAAAGAAACCACATTAGAAAAACTTACAGGTGTCTTATTATGGCCTGTGTTTCTGGCTTTGAATCCCAACTCTTGAAATTACAGTTGAATCTTACTATTTGTGGATTCTGTATTGGCAAATTTGTCTGATCACTAAAATTTATTTTTAACCCTTTATGTTCCCCAAGTCCACATGAGCTCAAAGGTGGAGTTCTTGGGAGTGACTGGATACTGGGTGTGGTACTGTACTAGCCCTTTGATTTCGCATGGTGCTGGGTATGATTGATGAACTTAATGAAGAGAGAAGGCACAGCTTGAGTGTGGATGACACCAACCAATAGGCTTATAGCCCGGATGGGAAAAAAGAGAAAGATAAAAGAAGGTTTTGTGCCTGTTCTATTATGGACTTTTTCCTCTGCCATGCCTCTCTGCTGTGCTACACTGCCTTGGAATCAGCTGACTATGGACTGAAGCCATTACACACTGTGAACGAAAATAAACCTTTTCTCCTTTAAATTGTAGGTGTAAGGTATTTTCTTACCTGTGATACTATAACTAAGACATACCCCTAAAGCAATTCTTGTGGCATATTGTGATAACTTGTGGGCATTTACAGAGGAGCCAAGAAATTCACATTAGAGGCATGTCCCCAGCAATGGCTGAGAAAACAACATTCTATTCCCTTTATTCATTTCTCACACTGTAAATGAATGTACACACATGGTATATTTGGTACCTTTTTTTTTTTTGGTTTTGTTTTTTCTATGATTTCACTGTTTAAAGTACCTCGCATAGAGCTGGTGAAATAACACAGTCGACCAAGTGCCTGCTTTGGCAAGTTGAGGGACCAGGGTTTGATCCTGGGTTCTGCATGCCAACCTGGCCCTAGGCTGAGCCAGTGAATGAGTCTGGGCGTGGGGGCTTATGCCTGTAATCCCAGTACTGGGGAGGCTGAAAACAGGAGGATCACTACGAGTTCGACCTGTTTAGTAAAACTTTGTACCAAATACATAAAAAAGTGCCTCCCAAATATAGTGCCAAATTATTGTGGAGTTTCCCAAATGAAAGAAGGCTATGATATACCTGGAAGAGAAAACAAGTCAGGTAAGATTCCTTTAGGCATGAGTTATAGCACTTTTGATTGTAAATTCAATGTTAACTTCAATGATTCAACAGTGTATACTAAATAAGTTGTCTTTAAGTTAAACACATGTAAAACAGCATATAGAATTAATTGGCTGATGAAAACATTGTGACTAGAGGCTTTCAGGAACTGAACCCTATATTTACTCTAAGAACAATCATTCAGTTTTATTAAAGCAATTATTTTATTACTACACCACAATTTGATGATATATTCTGTTTATTAACATTTTATTGTTTTTAGTTCGAGAATATTAAGAATAACATTCTTATATAAATTTTTTTAATGTATTTAGTACAGGGTCTACAGGTTTCATTACACAGATGGGACTTGAAATGCGTTTTCAGCTTCCCAAGATCTGGGATTTCAGGAGTGTGCCATCGTGCCCAGTCTCAATCTCTGACTCAGTGTGCCCCAGAGGTGGACCAGCACAGTGCATGGGAGACCGAACTCAGGCTACTGCGCTCTGCCTAAGCAAGCACTTTAGTTTGCTGGGCTATCTGGTTTGCCCTTTGGAGTACTTAAATTTAATGAACAATGGGAATGGTTGATCTTTTGCTTTTGTGACAGTTCTTTTATGACTGAGCCTGTGTGGTTCCAAAATCCAGTACCTCAGTTGCTCTTTTTTTTTTTCTAGAAAGAGTTCAAGTTGATTCCATTGTCACTTGTTAGGAGACACTGATTCTCATGGAGAGTTTTCATTTAACAGTGATCCAAGTATCACTGTTCTCTCTGTTTATAAAATCACAAGTTCCACTAAATGAAGACCATGGAGACTAAGCTATAAGACATACTATAAGCAGAATTTTTGGTGGTATCAGCTCCTATTTGTGAATGTCCCACATTTTATTTCACATCATCTATGGTAGGGATTAATTATAAGAACAATTCAAGGTACAAAGGTTTTCTCCAAGGACATAAATGTGAAATGTGAAGTTTTACTTAGGAGAATATTGTCCTAAGTAAATATAATATTGATCTCTCAAATTATATAAGGCATTTGTCCCAATCTATGGCCTATAGAGCTTGATTAAGAAAGCACATGGGTAGCAGATTCAGTCTCAGATTTATTTCAGGGGCCTGAAAATCTATATTTTGTCTTATCTTTATCTGAGAGTAAAATAATGGCTCACAATGAGCAGCTATTTTCCTAATGTATGTACATGTTCTCTTGAGTAAGCAAATTCAGAACTGTTTAGAAATGTGTTGTAAGCAGTAGTCCATACACTGATGCTGTATCTTGGTTTTGGCCAAAGATAGCTTCTGTACTCTTCACTTAAGGGTTTTCTCTGTTCCAAACTGAGCCAAAGCCATAACTGATACATCAGAGGTGCCAAGGAGTTAATGGCCACAGAAACAACCCTCAATCAATGAGAAGTCGAAGTTGGCATATAAATACTCCAGAAACTTTTATTGTGGAAGAGAAAATTCAGAGGCATGTGCTTTCTATGCTATCACTTCCTAGTGGCATTGAACCCAAATTGCCAACAGCTGGAACTTGTTTGTTAATGCATTCTTTAGTAAATTCCACTCTTTTCCTGTTTTCCATCTCTACACTTTTATTTCTCTTTCTTGTGACCATTTGTTGTGTCAGGCACCTTTCTGTCACTGTGACAAAATAGCTGAGAAAATCAAAGAGAGGAAATATTAATCCTGGAGCATGGACTCAGTCCATGATTCTGGCCCCCATTGCCTTGGGTCTGTGGTCAGGCTGAGCACCAATATTGGGGAACAAAGCTGCTCACCTCATGGCAGTTAGGAAGTATACTTAAAGAAAAAGGAAGAGGTTAGGGTCCCTGTACAGTTTTCAAGAGTACACCTGCAATGATATACTTTCTCCAACTAGGCCACAACCTCTAAAGTTTCCACCAGAGTTGAACAGTGCCATTAGCTTGGGACTAAACCTTCAACAGTAAGCACTTGGGGCATATTTAAGATATAAATCATAATCTCTTAAATGGAATATAAGCCATATGTAATCCAATAACATTCTTGGGGATCTGCTTCTAGGAATTCTAACTAGGACTTACCAAAATTTACTAGTAAATTTGTATTTTGATAAAAGGTTTAAATTAAATATTAAAAATATTAATAGTCATTATTCTGTGCATGTGTTTGTGTTTGTGTACATTTCTCTCTGTGTGCAGGACATAAACCTTGTTTACTCTTAAGAGGTAGTCTTTATGACCATAAAGTTAGGAACATAGTCTCAAGGAAAAGCAACCCTTCAGTCCTTGTGATTATGCTCATAAGTATTGGACATGTCCTTTAATAATACCTGGATACTCCATTACTGCTGTAAAATAAACATTATTTCTCCTTTTACTTATCCTTATCATTTTGATTGCATTCTTAATAGCTATCTAAGATACTTTTTTGACTGTTACTCAACTAAATATCTCTTGGAAAGAAACCTAATTAATTCCTCTGTTCAGAAAGAATGGTACACAATTACTTCACAATAATTATTAGATGAAGAAAAATGAGCTGAATAATGAATGAATAAAAAAATGAAATTTTCTGTTCTAGATTTGGTAGCTAAGTGGCATGGTACTCAGTAGACATGTACATTGATTTTTTTTCCATGTAGATTTCCATGTTGGTTTCTGGCCATGCACTCTGGTATGATATCACTGGTGTGGTAAGCATCTACACTAACAGCAATTTGTATGACTGACATTTTCTAAATAAGAGCGCCTGAATCTTTAAAGGCAGACAAGTAGAAAATAATAAAATAAAAGTTCATATATGTATAGAGAAAATTAACTCAGACTTGTTTGTCTTCTAAATTCTAGAAGACAGAATCATCTTTTGAACTAAAAAGATAGTTCCATAAAAATTAAAGACAGAAATGCATACTTTACATGGCAGATAGAAAATATGGAGGGAGATTTCCCAGCAAGCATATATAGTCTACAAGTATGTATGTTTTCAATTATTAGAATGAAATAATGGAAGATGGTAAACTGCTAAAAATAAGTAAAGGAGGTTCCAGGCATAGTCTTAGCATTAAAATTAATAGAGAGAAAAAATGTGAAATAAGGTTAATCATTGACTTAGAGTGCTGGTTGATAATGAGAATTAACTGCCTTGTTATTGGGAAAGATTCTCACCCTGACTAACTATATATAGTGATACCTGTGAACTAAGCTACTGCACTGCAGATGGTAATTTGTAATAGTAGTTTCATGCTTGTAGTGCCTGTTATTCTGGTCTACTGAACATGGGCTGCTTGTCATGACATGCCAGTTGCTGTTATGATATCTTTCAGGTAGATGGTTGCTCAAGAAGAAGGAGGTGGTGAAGGAAAGCAACAGACAGGAAAAGGAATATTATGGGACTGTACTGCTTCAAGGTTGTATATGGTGAGATTTTTGGACTTATGTACAAACATGAGAAGTATATAATTCTTTATGCCTATTTTTAAAATATATTCTAATTTTTAAATGTTTTTTATCATATTCTGTAGGGACTTAAAGTTCAACATATCAATACTTGATGAAAAACACCTGTTGCATATTATGCCTAACATGTTCAATATGCAGACAGATAGTGAAGTTAAGATTAACAGCCTAAGTTGTTTGATAATAACAACAAGCTTTTCTTCTGGATGGTTAAAAACTTAAGTTTGCAGACCAAAATTAGAGAAAAAGGAGGCGGCAAGGAAAACCAACAATTTGGCCCTAGCCTTCTAAGGTCAATTAAGACTCAGGACATATGAGAACTTGTACTGTAACATCATGTAACTCGGTAGTGCCCCAAATTTTCTGATCAAGGAGATTATGGGGCCAAAGAGGAAAGTGATCGATGATGTAGAGTGTGCCTAATGAGAGTCACATGGAGAGAAAACATTCTCTCAGGCTTTCACAGAGAGCACATTGGCCAAGCATTGGCCATGACTCATCCACATGGCTGACACTGACAAAGGTTCTACAATCTGAGATACAGGATCTCAGGATAAATCCTGAGGGGATTTCACTGCCTTATCAGACCTAAAAGCTACAAGTCTTGTTGCATAGGTCCTGCTTTACCTTGGTCTTAACCATCCAGAAGAAACGTATAAAAACGAAATATGAGAAATAAAGTCATGCTGTTATGTTGAGCTGTGGGGGACTCAAGTAAAAAAAAAAAAAAAGAATTAACTGCCTTGGTATGAGGAAAGTGACTAATAATGCACACCTTTTAGCAAGCATGATGAAAGGCTATGGGCAGTATGTAAAGATGGAATAATTAAGTGCATGTGTGACAGGAAAAGTAATGTGAGAACCCACTTGATGGTTAGAATATTGTATCTTATACTAAACTCATTGCATTAACTGCTCCTATTCTTCAATTTTCACAATCTAACTGTGCTACAGAATTTGAACTTCTGGTCTGAGGTTGTACAAGAAAATGACTGGAGAGAAATGACTCAGGAGAGAAAGGAATGAGGAAATGATGATGATTGTGGCTGAAAGCCCTGAACACTGTTGTCTCTAGAAAGAGAACAGGCTTTTAGAAAAAAAGAAAAGCCATTTAAGGTTTAAAACTGTGGTCCACATTTTATAAGTGGAGTCCCTTAACTGTGTTAACAATTTAGAAACAAAGGGTTGGGGAGTTGGCTCAGTAGAATAAGTGCTTGCCTGGCAAGTGCAGGGGCCTGAGTTCAATCCCTGGTTCAAACAAACAAAACAAAACAAACGATACGAGGGGATTTAACTACTTGGGCCTGGAAAGATGGCTCAGTGAAATAAGCACTTCCCTGGCAAGCACAAGGGCCTGAATCCAACCCCCTATTCCACCAAAAAAAAAAAAAAAAATTAGAAACAGAACACATTTTCTAGATTTTTCTGTGTTAGAAAGCCAGCTTCCAATCATAGTTCATCATTTCCAAATTGAGCACTAATCCTTTTAGGCATTACTGAGTAAAATTGTTGTTTCACAGAATTGGAAAGTGGTTTAAATGACCTTGACCTACATATTAGATTGGTTGTTTAAGGAAATACCTTGCAAAACTATATTTCATAATAGTATATAAAATAATTTCCTCTCATTTACTTTTGATGTCTTGACTTTCAAGAAAATTATTATGGCTAAACTTAATTTTGAAGTTGTATTTAAATGATATCCTCAATCAACAGTTCTAAATAAAAGTACAACCATGTTTCTTATACATAAAAACAAAGTTACGTACGTTCCTGTTTTTTCAAATCTTTGAGGTGGCATTTCGGTATGAAATAAAAGATTTATGTATTATTACTTTTACTGGGAATGGAAAATATTTTCTTAAGGTTAGGTTTAACAAAATGGTGGTCTGTAACTCAACTTCTCTCAGTCTCAATTGTCCAACTCTGAAATGAAAATAATAATTCCTCCTTTCTGAGGTGAGTGGTGCTATAAAAATTAGTAATTAGTATTAGAAATAGAACAGCATGGGGGCTGGGGAGATGGCTCAGTGTAATAAGCACTTCCCTGGCAAGCGCAAGTGCCTGAGTTCAATCCCCGGTTCTGAAAAAGAAAGAAAGAAAGAAAAGAAAGAAAGAAAGAAAGAAAGAAAGAAAGAAAGAAAGAAAGAAAGAAAGAAAGAAAGAAAGAAAGATGAAAGAAAGGAAAAGAAAAGAAAGAAATAGAACAGCATGTAACTTAGGACTTGATAAATAAATAGAAGTTGCCCTGTAAAGGAAGGTATTCCATCCATTCAACCAACCATCCATGCATCCATCCATCCACTTACTACTTTTATTTCTTTTTCCTGCTATTTTCCAGGTCTGAGCACATCTAGAGAAGCAAACACGGGTTTTATGGTTCAGTATTCCCTGATAATTAGAAATTCAGACAAATGGGAAGCAAGAAGAAAACAATCATTTCCCAGCAATGGGGGAAGGGGATTGTAGCCACTTTCACTGGATAATTATCTTATGGCCTATGTTTTGACTCTTTAAGTAGGTTTGTTCATTTGCTTTCACCATCCTGAAGCTCAGTGCCGGTAAGTATGGTTGCATACATAAGGTCCTTTTGCATTCCACTTTTTGGAAGAACTGGACAAAAATATTCTAAGGATCCTCAACTTTGTATTCCTGGATGTGTCTGTTTAACCTTATTAGGATGAATTTAAACCCTTGCTTACAGTATTACTTTATTTCTGATTATCAAATTGATAAGTGCTCATTTCTAAAGACACAAAAAATAGACACAAACTCAAGAAAGAAAAAGAAAAACAATTTCTGTGAATTGCAACATCTAGAGATATGATTCTAACATCTCCCGGCTTTTTTTAAAAACATAATATACATGCTTTTATTTTCCAAAAAATAAAATCTAATGATACATATGATGTATGTTTTCTTCATAAACCAACATACTACAAACATCTCCTTCATGCCATCATATACTTGTTTTATTTTTGTTTGAGTCTCTTTTATTTACTCAAAACTATAGTGAAAATACCAAAACAGAAAGGAAACTTGAATGTTACCTGTCCATGTGACTCTGGGCAAATTAACTCAGTCTTCATCTGGATGATGGGCAAACTCCCTCCCAGGCTCAAACTCATCCCAGGTTTATGGTTTCAAGCAGGGTAGTCATCATTAAAATACAAAATAAAGCAGACGCTGAATTTAAAAATACAGATCCTCTGTTAAGCATAGTTTTTTGTATCTGTATGTATTATTTTTATGTGACAAGCAAATGTCATCTTAACTACTTTCAAATAACTTCTATGTATATTGTGTGTAGAAAACACTTCAAGGAGACACAGATTTTCTTTTAATTAAAAAGAGAAACCAGTGGGATGGATTGTAGCTCAGAGTTAATGTATATGCTTAACATGTGTAAACCTCTGAGTTTGATCCCACACTTCAAAAATAAAAAAATAAAGATTTTTAAAACATGAAAAAAATATTGGAAAATGTTACCAGAGAAGACTCTGTAATACACTATAAAAGTGATATAAATACTAGAAACTTATTTATCAAAAGATGTATGAGTGTGAGGGCTAACCAGATTTTTTCAAATTATTTTTGGTTATTTGTAAATATATTAAGTACTGATGTTAACATAGTGCAATATAATAAATTGAACAATAAATCTTGTTTTTATATTTAATAGCAAATTTTATTTATGTGAAATAATGTTATGTTCTACCTAAATTTGCTTTTAAGGGGATGAATTACTTCTCAATGATGGATCATTTCAAATGTTTGCAAAAGCAGTCTGGGTACAATAATGAATCCTCATCCTTCATTTTGAACAATTGTTAACATATGTGTCTTGGTTACTTTTTCCCTTGTTGCTGAGACAAAATACCCAACAACCAAAATTAATGAGGAAAAGGTTTATTTATATCACAGTCAGTGGAGGTTACAGTCCATACTTGGATGGCTTCAAACTAGAGCAGCACATGGAAGAGGGCAACAGTTCACAGAGGCAGAAAATAGCAAAGAGAAAAAGGGAATATTAGCAGCAACAAGGGCAATAGAGAGCAAGTCTGTATCCCTTATGTTGCATTCAGACTATCTGCCTCAGCCTGAGCGTAGCACTCACACCCATAATCCCAGCACTGTATCATGAATTCATCACAAACTCTACAAGTGTGCCCCATGACTGCATGAGGCTTTGGGGGGATGACTAGACACAAATCATAACAATGTGGTAATTACTTCCCTTTCTATGTCCTATTGTTTGAAGAAATTATATGACATTGCATTGCCAGCCCCAGTGGCATATGCCTGTAATCACAGCACTCAGAATGCTGAGGCTGGAGGAATGCTGTGAGTTTGAGGCCAACTTGGGCTGCAAGATGAGTTCAAGATGAACCTGAATTATCTAGCAGGACTCAGTCTCAAAAATAAAAAAGGCCATTGTATCATTGTTTCCATAAATATTTCAGTGTATGACTCTAAAAATTGTGAACACATTGCAAAGGATTACTTAAATGTACTTTTAAAAGTCTTATATTTGTAATTGGGAAGGGGAAATAGTTGCTTTCAAAGAATGTTTTGCTATCAGAAGGAATGTTTTGCTATCTGTGTACGCATGTCTTACTTTAGATCAGTGATTGATGCTGAGACATTTCCTGTAAATAGGCAGCTACACAAGTAATGGCTCTAGAGAGAAGTGCACGACAGTCAACAAAAGGTTATGAGTTATACTTTTCCCCCTTGTTGTAGAAATAAATTTTTTTGGTTACATATCAGATAACGTAAGTACGGAAGTACGTTTTTGAATGTTGTGTGTGTGTGTTTTCTGTGTTAAAAGAAAAGGCAAGAACATGCAATAGCAGTATCCTTTAGTAAATGTTAAGAAGTCAAGTTATAAAACTAATTTATTTAGAAATATATTCCAGGAACACTGGTTCTCAAGAGTTTCATATTTTGGTCTGAGTACACAAGAATTAAATGATAGTGATTCTTCACATGTATGGACTTTAAATGCTATAAATATAAAGTTTTTTATTTTTCTAGAAAGTCACAAAATCTGTTTAGATGTGATGATTTGGAATACTTTTTAAATAATTACCTTTATGTGTATGACATACTTTTTCTATATGAAATTAGAAATATATTATGCTTGAATCAGCATTCTTATTATGTTCATCAAAAATATTTGACTTTAGATGCAGTCCTAGCCCAGGCCCCGGTAAGTGTGTGGGAGAGCTTCCTGCTACATTGCGCCGGTGGGACCTGCCAGTCCAAGCCCAAGCACAGGGTGGGGGAGACCCTCTTCCACCCTCTTGGGATCCTGGGACAACCCTATAGCACACCCCCACTCAACCCACCAAGTGAGAATTTCTGACGTGTTCTGGGGATCCCCAGATCCAGTCCTTGGCCAGGCCCAGTGAGTGTGTGGGAAAGGTTTTGACTACCCTGTGCCGACGGGACCTACTGGTCCCAGCCCAGCTGCAATGTGGGTGAGACTTTCTTCCACAAACTTGGGACCCCCCCACCACAACTCTGCAGGAAGCCTGCAACCTGCCCGCCTAGAGAATTTCTGCCGCATTATGGGGACTACTAGATCCAGCCCTAACCAGGCCCTGTGAGTGTGTGGGAAAGCATGCTCTACCCCAAACTCCACCTTTTCCCCTCCAGACTCAGGTCAGGCCTGGCATACAGGCCTGGGATGAAACCCTTCAGCTGCAATCCTAGCAGAGAGAGTAGGGGACAAAGCCACTCAGCTAGTCCAGGAGCAGAATAACTTGCCAGAGGGGCACAAGAGATCACTCCCAAGGGCAGCAGGAGGAAGGAGCTGAGCACAGCAGCCAGACCCAAGCCAGGCACAGCAGGATAAATGCAAATTTTGTAGATCTGCCCTGAATTTCAGTAGGTGCTAAGGTTATAACTGCACCAAAGCTCTACAACAATGGTCAGGAGACAGCGCTACACAAAATGACAACAAGAAGGAGCAAAATGCAATCTCAGACCCCAAGGCCACCCATGACAGGTGCAGAGGACACTAACACAGAACAAATTGAGAACCACATGGCTGAAAACAATGAATCAAGAACTTTTGAAATAAAGAAATAACTGCATACAGGTATAGAGGAACTCAGATTGGGAATGAAAAAAGAAATCCCTCAGACCAAGTCCTAGCCCAGGCCCGGTGAGTGTGTGGGAGAGCTTCTGGCTACCCTGTGTCAACGGGACCTACTCGTACCAGTCCAGGCACAGCATGGGTGAGACGCTCTTCCAACCCACTGAGACACCCCCCACCACTCCGCAGCACGTCCCCTACCTCACCTGCCCACTAGGAATTTCTGCCATATTCCAGGAACACCTAGATCCAGTTCTAGCACAGGCCCGGTGAGTGTGTACTAGAACTTCCGAAAACCTAGGGCTGGCATGAACTACTGGTCCCAGCGAGGGTGACACACTCTTTCAAAATCTTGGGATGACCCCCATTACTCTGGAGTACCCCTCCACACCCTGCTGACACAGTAGGAATTTCTATCACATTCCGGGATCCCCCAGATCCAGTCCTAGTCCAGGCCTGGTGAGTGTGTGGGAGAGCTGCCTCTCCCCCCTACTCCATCTGGTCCCTTCCAGACTCAGCTCAGGCCTGGCATACAGGCCTGGGGTGAAACCCTTCAGCTGCAATCCCTGCAGAGAGTGTAGGGGACAGAACCAACCAGCTAGTCCAGGAGCAGAACATCTAGCCACAGGGGCAGAACAGGTCCACCCCGAAGGGCAGAAACAGGAAGGAATGGAGCACAGAAACCAGACCCAAGCCAGGCACAGCTGGATAAATCCAAATTTGTAGATCTACACCTGAACTTCAGTAGGTACTAAGGCTATAACTGCAACAAAGATCTACAACAAAGGTCAGAAGACAGTGCTACACAAACTGACAAGGAGAAGGAGCAAAATGCAATCTCAGAATGCAAGCCCACCCATAACAAGTGCAGAGGACACTAACACAGAACAAATTGAGAATCACACAGCTGAAAGCAATAAATCATTGGCTTCGGAACTAAAGAAACAGCTGCAGAAAGGTATAGAGGACTCAGATTGTAAATACAAAAAGAAATCCCTGAATTAATAACATCTGCAGTAATGAATCAAATGCAGAAACATATGGAAGAAACCCAATGCCCACACAGAACAAGTGTAGAGGACATTAGCTCAGCTCAAACATATGTATTTATAGCATCGATAGTAAATAAGCAACAGCAGAAAGTTATAAAGGAACCCACAGCGAAATTATTTTCTGAAATAAAGAAAGAATTCTCAGAACTTGTAGCATCTAAAGAATCAACTACAGAAACATAGGGAGGAAAGCCAATCTGAAAAAAGCACGGTAGTAAAAGAATATAAAACTTCTTCTAAAGAAGACATTAATTAAAAAATATAGAAGAGATTAGAAAAATGAAGGATTCCTTGAATGAGCAATACAGGAAAGAAATAGATAGCTTAAAGCAGAGTCAAAGAGATATAGAGGAAATTAAAATCTCAACCACAAGCTTGCAAAATCGTTTAAGTGAAAGTGAAGACAGAGTTTCAGATTTTGAAGACACTTATGCAGCTAGTGAAAAGGTAAGAAAGGATCTCTTAAAAACAACTAGGATGCAGGAAAAAAATACTCCATCACCTGCAAGATGAGGCAAAGATGCACAACATGAAATTAATAGGCATCATTGAGAAAGAATGAGTCAGTACAAGTGACATTAAAAAACTATGGGCAGAAGTAATAGTATAAAACTTCCAAAATATGAGAAAACAATCTGATATTCAGGTAACTGAAGCATACAGAACGCTAAGTAACCTCAACCCAAGTAAAAACACACTGAGATATGTAAAAGTCAAGATCCCAGAAATTTAGCACAAGAAAAATATACTGAAAGCCGCTGGAGTAAAGAAGCAGATCACATACAAAGGAAAACCCATCAGAATTATAGCCGACTTCTCTTCACAAACCATGAAGGCAAGAAGAGCATGGAGCAGAGTAATTCAAGTGCTCTATGAAAAGAAAATACAGCCCAGACTACTATACCCTGCAAAACGCTCTTTCAAGTTTGATGGAGAAGTGAAATACTTTCATTAAAAAGAACAGCTAAAGAATTTCATGATAACAAAGACAACCCTACACAGGCTCCTGAAAGATGTTCTAGAGAGGGACCAAAATGATCAGAACTCCATGAATGAGTTCCGAAGCAGCCAACTAAATAAGGCAAAGAATTAAACACAGGAATAAAACGAGTAAATGACAACAGGTGAATAACACATCAATTGTAAGCCAATACATCCCATTTCTAACCATCAATGTAAATGGACTCAATTCACCAATTAAGAGAAATAGACTGGGACAGTGGATCAGGAAACAAAATCCAACAATATGCTGTACACAAAAAAAACCACATTTAACTCATAAAGACATTCATAGGCTGAAAGTCAAAGGATGGAACACAATACTACATGCCCCAGCACCTCAGAAAAAACCAGGGGTAGCTATCCTACTCTCAGACAGTCTCAAATTCAAACGAACAATGATCAAGCGAAATAAAGAAGGCCACTATATACTCATAAGTGGAAAAATTCAAGAGGAAGAGGTAACACTCATAAGTATTTATGAGCCAAACATGGGAGCACACAACTATATAAAGCAAATCTTAATGGACATGAAAAATCTAATATCCAATACCACAATCTTAACAGGAGAACTTAACACCAACTTATCCACAAAAGATAGATCAACCAGACAAAAACTTAGCAAAGAAATAACAGAACTGTACCAGAGCCTGAAACAAATGGACTTGGTGGACATGTGCACAGTGTTCCACCCAAACATAGCTGAATACACATTTTGCTCAGTTGCACATGGGTCATTTTCTAAAATAGACCATATACTGGTCCATAGGTCATGCTTACATATATGTAAGAAAACAGAAATTATCCCATGCACATTATCTGAACAAAGTGCAATGAAACTGGAAATAAATGACAAAATAAACCAGAAAAAAACCTTAAATACATGGAAATTAAATGATACCCTACTCAGCAACGAATGAGTCACAGATGAAATTAAAAAAGACATTCAACAATATCTACAATTCAATGAAAATTCAAGGACAACTTATCGGAATTTATGGGATATGGTAAAAGGAGTTCTCAGAGGGAAATTCATAGCTGTGAACTCACACATTAGGAAAACAGAATGGGAACAAATAATTACCCTAAGGATGCACCTTCAACAGCTAGAAAAAGAAGAGCAAACCAACCCAGAGCCCAAAGACGGGAAGAAATCATACATATTAGAGCAGAAATTCATTGCATTGAGACTAAGAAAACAATTCAAAGAATTAAAAAGGCAAAAAGCTGGTTCTTAGAAACATTAAATAAAATCTATAAGCCCCTAGTTAACCTCATCAAAAAGAGGATAGAAAAAATTCAAATACAAGCAATAAGGAATGAAAAGTGTAATTACCACAGACCCAGTTGAAACTCAGAAGATTATCAATAGCTACTTTGAGAATCTTTACTCTTATAGAATAGAAGACACAGAAAAAATAGACTGATTCCTAGAAAGGTACAAATTGCCAAAATTGACTCGACAAGATATAACCACTCTCAATAGCCCAATAACAGCCAAGGAAATACTAGATGTAATTAACAAAACTACCGATAAAAAATGTCCTGGTCCAGATGGATTCACAAGTGAACTCTATAAGACACTTACAGAAGATGTAGTCCCTATACTCCTCTAACTCTTCCATGAAATTGAAAAGGAAGCAATTCTTCCAAAATCATTCCTGGAGGGAAGTATTATACTGATACAAAAACCAGGGAAAGATGAAACTAAGAAAGAGAAATACAGGCCTATCTCCCTCATGAACATAGATGCCAAAATTCTCAATAAAATCCTAGAATATAGAATACAGCAAATCATCAAGTGGATCATACAACATGACCAGGTAGGATTCATCCCAGGGATGCAAGGATGGTACAATATTCGAAAATCTATAAACATAATACACTATATTAATAGAGCAAACACTAAAAATGACATGATCATCTCCATGGATGCAGAAAAGACTTTTGACAAAGTCCTACACTCAATAATGTTCAAAGTCTTACAGAAAATTAGAATAGATGGCCTCTACTTCAATCTAGTAAAAGCCATTTATGAAAACCCAATGGCTAACATAATCCTAAATGGGGAAAAACTTTAATCTTTTACTCTTAGATCTGGTACAAGACAAAGATGTCCTCTATTAGCACTCCTATTCAATATAATTGTGGAATCATTAGCTACAGCCATTATACAAGAGAAAGAAATTAAAGCAATAAAAATAGGTAAAGAAGAAGTTGATTTATCTTTATTTGCAGATGACATGATCTTTTATTTGGCAGACCCAAAAAACTCCACCAAGAAGCTACTAGAATTAGTACAGAAATTCAGCAGCAGAGCAGGTTATAAAGTCAATACCCAAAAGTCAAAAGCATTCCTCTACACAGACAACAAACACACTGAGAGGGAAATTATAGAAACAATATCTTTTACAATAGTACCGAGGAAAACGAAATAACTTGGAATTAATCTAGCTAAATAAATCAAAGATCTTTTCAAGGAAAATTATAATACTCTGAAAAAAGAGATCCTAGAGGATTTCAGAAAATGGAAAGATATTTGATGCTCCTGCATACAAAGAACCAACATTGTGAAGATGGCCATACTCCCAAAATTGCTGTACATATTTAATGCACTACCTATCAAACTACCAACAACATATGACACAGACTTAGGGAAATCATTCTTAACATTTTTTTGGAACCAGAAAATACGTAGAATAGCAAAGACAATCAAGGGCAATAAAGGCAAGGCAGGAGGTATTAGTATTCCTGACTTGAAATTATAGTACAAGGCTACTATGATAAAATCTGCATGGTACTGGCAATGAAATACACCTGAGGATCGATCGAATAGATTAGCTCCTATGAACACACTCAGTCACCTTATTTTGACAAAGGGACCAAACACACTCACTGCAAGAAAGATACCCTCTTTAACAAATGTTACTGGAAAAATGGGCTCTGTACATGCCAAAAACTCAAACTTGACCCAGGTCTATCACCATGCACTAAGCTAAAGCCAAAATGGATTGAATATCTAAACATTAAAAAAGAGAGAGAAAAACTCCTTGAAGAGACAGTTAGGAGGAACTCTTGAAGATATATTTGTTGGGACAGAGTTCATGAACAAAAATCAAATCGTTTTGGAAACACTTGAAAGAATTAACAACTGGGACCTGCACTTATTAAGAAGTTTTTGCATGTCAAAAGAAATTAATAACAATGTGAAAAGACAACCCACAAGTTTGGAAACAATCTTGACAAATAAGTACTCAGAGAAAGGTATGCTCTGTAGAATTTGTAAAGAACTAATAAACACTAGGGCCCCAAAATTTAAAGACCGGTCCAGAAATGGGCATCCGAGATGGACACACACTTCTCAGAGCATGAAATTAAAAATGCAAATAAATGTATGAAAAAATGCTCCACATCTCTAGCCATAAATGAAATGCAAATTAAAAGAACATTGAGATATCATCGTTACACAATGGAGTATTATTCAGCTCTTAAGAATGATAAACTCGAAGACTCTATATTGAAGTGGATGCCACTTGAAGATATACTCATAAGTGAAATAAACAAGACACACATGTGTAAATATCATAGTTTCCCTAGTATACGAACTCGAAAGAAGAAATACAAATAGAAAGGTATAATACAAGTAAATTAAAGCATGATCTCGAGGATTAACTAATCAAGTGAGGGAAAGGAGAAGAGCTAGGATACATGATAATATCAAGTCTCACAGTTATATGTAGAAGATGAGCAAGGCAATGATCCTGTGATTCTCCAGAAGATTTCTGAATCTACCAGTTAATTGGAAAGAATCTCACCTTGACTAACTATATATACTGATATCTGTGAAATAAGCAACTGCACTGCAGATGGTAATCTGCAATAGTAGTTTCACGCTTTGAGTGCCTGTCATTCTGGTCTTCTGAATATGAACTGCTTGTCATGACATTCCAGTTGCTGCTATGCTGTCTCTCGGGTAGATTGTTGTTCAAAAAGAAGGGGGTAGTGAATGAAAACAAGAGACAGGAAAAGGAATATTGTGGGACTGTCCTGCTTCAAGGTTGTATATGGTTAGATTTTTGGACTTATGTGAAAACATAAGAAGTATATAATACTTTATGCCTATTTTTAAAATATATTCTAATTTTTAAAAGTTTTTTATCATATTCTGTAGGAACTTAAAATTCAGCATAGCAATACTTGATGAAAAATACCTGTTCTGTGTTATTCCTAAAATTTTTGGTATTCAGACAGATAATGAGGCTAAGCTTAACAGCCTAGGTTGTATGGAAATAACAATAAGCTTGTCTTCTGGATGGTTAACAACCTAATTTTGTGGATCAAAATTAGAGAAAAAGGAAGGCTGCAAGGAAAGCAACCATTTTAGCCCTAGCCTTCCAAGGTCAATTAAGACTCAGGACATATGAGAACTTGTACTGTAATGTCATTTAACTCGGTAGTGTCCCAAATTTTCTGATCAAGAAGATTATGGGGCCAAAGAGGAAAGTGGTTGATGATGTAGAGTGTGCCTAAGGAGAGTCACATGGAGAGAAACATTCTCTCAGTCTTTCACAGAGAGCACATTGACCAAGCAATGGCTGTGACTCATCCACATGGCTGACACTGACAAATTTCTACAATATGAAGTACAGGATCTCAGGATAAATCCTGAGGGGATTTCACTGACCTTATCAGACCCAAAAGTACAACTGTTTTTTCAGAGGTCTTGCTTTATCTTGGTCTTAACCATCCAGTAGAAAATTATAAAAACAAAGTATAAGAAGTAATGCCATGGTGGGATTTTGACCTGTAGGCGACTCAGTTCAAAAATTTGTGACATTGCCAGTGAAGTGGAACACCAATAATATTATGGACTACTAGTTTGTTTTAGAATATTTTGCTGAGTTAACATACCCTATAATATTCAAATGACAGAACTAAACAAAAACGGGGATATAAATGAATGTCCATTTTGTATCTGTGTATTAAAAATGGTTAGGATAGATATAAATTTACATCTCTTAATGAATAGAGGGATTTGTTCTAATAGTGTTTTTAAATAGGATGTCATGTCCGCATCTTGTGCAGCAAATAACCACTAGGAAGAATGTATGCAGTGTGTTAATTATTGAAGCTGTCCTACCAAGTTATTTTGAAGTGGTCTCATTGCTATTTGTTTATCAATAAAATTATGGAAAAGATAAAATAATATAAATGTTAAAAAGAAAAAATAAGTTTAAAAAAAGATAAAAGTGATCGTTGATGTAGATTGTGCCTAAGGAGAGTCACATGGAGAGAGAACATTCTCTCAGGCTTTCACAGAGAGCACATTGGCCAAGCAATGACCGTGACTCATCCACATGGATAATACAGACAAATGTTCTACAATCTGAGGTACAGGATCTCAGGAAAAATCCTGAGGGAACTTCCCTGACCTTATCAAATCCAAAAGTTACAATTCTTGTTGCATAGTTCTTGCTTTATCTTGGTCTTAACCATCCAGCAGAAAAGTATATAAAGGAAGTATAAGAAGTAAAGACATTCTGTGATGTTGAGTTGTAGGGGACTCAGTTCAACAATTTCTGACACTGACAGTTAAGAGGAAGTTCCAATACTATTATGGACTACTGGACCGTTTTAGAATATTTTGCTCAATTTACACACCTATAATATTCAAATGATGGAACTTAACAAAAAAAGGGGATACAGATGAATGTCCATTTTGTATCTGTGTATTCAAATTGGTTAGGATAGACATATAGTTACATTCTCCTAATGACTAGAGGGATTTGTTGTAATTGCGTTTGCAAATAGAATATCATGTCTGCATCTTGTACAGCAAATAACCTCTAGGAAGAGAGTGTGCAATGTGTTAATTATTGAAACTGTCCTTCCAATTTGATTCGAAACTGTCTCATTGCTATTTTTCTCTCAATAAAATTATGGAAAAATATCATAGAATCCCTCTTAATGCAATTGTCTTTTTATCCTTCCTCTTCTAACCTTCAATTCCAATCAGCGGTGAAGAAAGCTATTTCTGTTTATGCCTATACAACCTCTGAAACTGCAACTAAAAATGGCATGACAATGCAGTACAGTTAGTGATCTGAGTGTTTCAGAACTGTGCCAGCATCTGAGGATGGCCAGTGGCCAGCCAGTTTTTTACCTGATTGTATCTGTCAGCTTTTGTTGCTGTGACCAAATATCTAACTCACATGATTTCCAGAAGAAAAGGTTTATTTTAAGTTACAGAAGTTTCAGGCCATAGTTGCCTGGCTCCAAACACTAACATGTGAAAAGATATAGTAGAGAGACTCTGCTTGGGGCTGAGGAGACAGCTCTCCAGTCTAAGCACCTTCCTGAAATGCACAAGGACCTGGATTCAATCCCCAATACCACATGCCATGCCAGCCTGGTATCACATTCTGGGCTGGCCTAGAACCACTACATCATGGTGGCCAGCAAAACTGGGCATGGTTGTGCACACCTGTAATCCCAGTGCTGGGGAGGCTGACACAGAATGATCACTGAAAGTCTCATCTGCGTAGCAAACCCTGTAACAAATAAATAATTTAAAAACTTTATGCAGACACGGCTCAACTCTTGCAGACAGTGTGCAGAACAAGCCCAAAATAGCAACAGAGGACGGGCCAAATGCCACAGATTGCCCAAAGCATGTCCATCTGACCATCCAGAGACATCCAGACATGTGCTTTACTGATCTCCTAGGACAGTTCTCCAGCCAATCAAGCAAACAGTCAGGATTGGTAACCATCACACTTTATATTATGCTAAAGCAAGAAAACCATATCAAAGGTTTGGAGCAGCTTGTATCTGAACTTAACTCTACATTCTCTTGTAATGTTTTTTGACATGAATTCTCAGACTCAGCGCTTAAAACTTGGCAGCATGAGTGTGCAGATGTGTTTTGCTTGGAATGAATCATGCTTTCAAACTAAGGAAACATTACATATAAATTCAAGTTTAAGTCTTAAACTTCACTGGCTATACTTGCTTTCTCATAAACAAAAGTGAAACCAGAGTAACCAGTGACTCCATTTATAGGAGTCCTGTGCTTTCTGATATCCATGGTTCTCAGTGTTGTACATTAGCCTAATTATATCCACCTGGTCATTAAAAAGTCTGAAGATTGATTCAAGATCATCATAATTTGAAGTATTCCTAAACATGCCAACACCAGGGATACAGAAGGAAAATCGATTCTGAGCTGAGATCCAAACTTGGCAAAACCATTGGATGTTATAGGCTAAGAGCAGAAGAAAACTATGCTGAGGTTTAGACTAAGAACTTTGACATCCAGCAGAAAAATATAAAAATGAGGTATAAAATGTAAAGCTATATTAATATGCTGAGCTGTAAAAGGTTCAAATCAACAACTTCTGACATTGCCAGTCCTAAAGATAACCCACTACTATTATGGGCTACTGGACTATATAGGATTATTTTGCCTAATTCATGCACTTAAAACATTTGAATGTCACTGGACTATCCATCTCTGGCAAAACTAAACGAAAAAAGGGGACACAAATGAAGTACCATTTTGTATCTGTATATACAAAATAGTTAGGATAGATATACAGCTATTTTCTCTTAATTTACTGAGAAGAAAGATTTGTACTAATAGTGTTTGGACAGGATATCATGTCTGCATTTTATACTATGAATAACTACTACAAAGACAATAATATGCAATGTATTAATTTTATTATTATGACTGTCCTATTAAACTGTTTTAAAACTGTCTCATTGCTCATTTCTCAATAAAATTAATAAAAAAGAAAAAAAGACATACAGCTACTTTCGCTTAATTCAATGAGAAGAAAAATTTGTACTAATAATTTTTGGACAGGATATCCTGTATGCATCTTGTACTATGGATAACCACTAAGAAAATAACAATGTAGAATGTATTCATTATTGAAACTGTCGTATTAATCAGTTTTGAAACTGTCTCATTGCTATTTGTTTCTCAATAAAATAAAAAGCTCATCCTTGGAAAAAGTTAATATTAAACAATATTCAAAAACAGAACTAAATAGTAATTAATTAAAATTAAATTAAATATTGTAAAACCATATTCCAAAATTAAAATTAAGTTATGAGTCCAACTAACAGGCTAGAATGTAGTGCATCATATATACAAATCTGTAATCAATTCATAATACTAACAATGAATTTGAATAGGTTAATAAATACAAGAGTATCAACGAAGAAAAATTTTTCAATATAGTAAAGAACTACTATCAAAAGTTATTAACAAACATACTGGAATGACAAAATATAACCGGCACTTCTAGCAGTGTGGGGATAGGAGACCACATAAAGTTCTAGAATGTGGTGGATGTGGACAGTGTCCCTGATGCTTACTGGTGACCACGTGTCTGTTGTTGAACTGAGCTACAGTTTTTCATTGATAGCCACCGTGTAGACCCAGATAGAATCATGATCCGTAGGGTGTAGGAGAATTCAGTTTGTAGAGTACAATGATGGAAATATTTTGCTGCTGTATACAAAAGAATAACTGAAAAACTGCTGTTGTATATCACTTTTTCTCCTGTATTCAACTGTTTGCCCTATTTGGTAGGTTATTTCCATTCTCATTCATGGAGTTACGGTCATTTTGACCCCTCTCCACAATATCTTTTAGTAGTCTGTGTAGGGTTGGCTTTGTTGCCATGAAATTCTTTAGTTGTTCTTTGTCATGGAAATATTTTCCTTGTTCATTGAACTTGAGAGAGAGTTTTGCAGGGTATGGAGGTCTGGGTTGGAATTCAATTTTTGGCAAGACTTGTAGGATTTTGCTCCATACTCTTCTTGACTTGCTGGCTTGTGAAGAAAAATCTTCCAGTATCTGGGAAGATGGCTCAGTGGAATAAGCTCTTCCCTGGCAAGCACAAGTGCCTGAGTTCAATCCCCTGTTCCACCAAGAAAAA
>NW_004524819.1:905467-907268 GCF_000260255.1 Octodon degus | reverse complement strand
TTGCTAAGCTTGTTCTAAGTAGGTGCGTTAGACCACTGAGCCATCTCACCAGCCCCTCTCTAACAGTTTTTAGTATTCTGTACTTGTAAAGAATTTGGGATTTTGATTGCTGTTTGTCTGAGTGTGGTTTTAATAGGGTTGATGTTTGGAGTTCTATATGCTTCGGATACATGAATGTCAGATTGCTTCCCCATATTTGGGAAGTTTTCTGCTATTACTTCTGCTCAGACACTTTTTATATCATTTGTACTGCCTACTTCTTTCTCATTGATGCCTATCACTCTTACGTTGTTCATCTTTGCATCATCTTGCAGATGTTGAATTATTTTTTCCTGGATCCTAGTTGCTTTTAAGAGATATTTATTACGTTTTCACTAGCTGCAATGGGGTCTTCAAGGATTGAAACTATATCTTCACTCTCTTTAAAATGGCTTTGACTGCTCGTGATTGGAGTTTTAATTTCCTGTGTAGCATTTTGAATCGGCTTCATGCAATCTATTACTTTCGTATACTGCTCATTCAAGGATTCCATGATTTTCCCTTCTATTAGTTTTATTTAGAAACAAATAGCAATGAGACAGTTTCAAAACAGGTTAGCAGCACAGTTAAAATAATTAATTCACTGTATATCATTGTCTTCGTGATACAAGATATAGACATGATATTCTGTCCAAACACTATTAGTACAAAACTTTCTTCTCATTGAATTAAGATAAAATAGTGCTATATCTATCCTAACTATTTTGTACATACAGATCCAAATTGGTCCTTCATTTAAATCCCCCTTTTTTGTTTAGTTTTGTCAGAGAAGGGCATTCCATTGCCATTTAGATATTGTAGGTGCTTGAATTCAGCATAATAATCCAATATAGTCCAGTAGTCCATAATAGTACTATGTTTTCTGTAGGACTGGCAATATGAGAAGTTGTTGACTTGAGCCTTTTACAGCTCAGGATATTAATATGGCTTTACTTTTTATACTTCACTTTTATACTTTTCTACTGGATGGTTAAGACCAAGATAAAGCAAGACATATATAACAAGAAATGCAACTATTGTATCTTCTAAGGTCAGCCAAATCGCCTCAGGACATACCCTGAATTTCTGATCCAGTTTGTAGATCCTTTATCAGTGTAAACCATATATCTGAGTCATGGCTGTTGCTTGCCCAATTTGGTCTCTGTGAAAGTTTGTGAGAATATTTTTTTTCTAGGTGATGTTCCTTAGGCACATTATACATCATCCATCTCTATCCTCTGTGGCTCTATAATCTTCTTGATCAGTAAATTTGGGATACCCCTGTGTTACAGGATGTTATAGTACAGGGTCTCTTATGTCCTGAGTCCTCAATGGTCTTGAATGTCTATCGGCAAAAAGTTGGCTATCTTTGTAACCCTTCTGTTTCTCTAATTTATTGTTCTGCCAATTTAAGTTGATAACCCTTCAGAAGAAAAGGTTAATGATATTATTACCCTATAATATAAGCAGTTGAGCTTAACCTCACTATCTATCTGAATACCAAACATCTTTAACATAGCATGGAACAGGTATTTTCCATTAAGTATTGAGATGTTAAACTTTAAATCTCTACAAAATGTGATGAAAAAATTAAAATAAAAAATAAAGAATATATTTTAAAAAATAAGAATAAACAATTACTTAATTTTACACAGAAATTTAAAGCTCTAATCAAATACAGTGTTGTAGCTGGACAGACCTATGATTTTTATTCTTTTCTCTTGTCTTTATTTATTGCCCTTTTGAAAATTTTTTAATTTATTTTTTTTCCTAATTTTATTGA
>NW_004524819.1:899783-903537 GCF_000260255.1 Octodon degus | reverse complement strand
CCCCACAGCCTCTCCAACATTTGTTCTTCGGTGATTTCTTTAAGATAGTCATTCTTCCTGGGGTGAGATGATGTCTCAATGTGGTTTTAATTTGCATTTCCTGGATGGCTATTGAAGTGGAGCATTTTTTCATATATTTATTTGCTTCTTTAACTTCAACCTCTGAGAAGAGTGTGTTCATTTCGGATGCCCATTTTTGAGTTGGGTCTTAAAATTTTGGGGCCCTAGTGTTTTTAGTTCTTTATAAATTCTAGAGAGTGGACCTTTGTCTGAGTACTTATTTGTCATGATTTTTTCGAACTTTGTGGGTTTCCTTTTCACTTTGTTGGTAATTTCTTTTGACGTGAGAAAACTTCTCAATAAGAGCAGGTTCAAGTTGTTAATTCTTTCCACTGTTTCCCATGCGATTTGATTTCTTTTCATGAACGTTTTGCCTACCCTTATGTCTTCAAAAGTTCCTCCTAATTTCTCCTCCAGGAGATTTAGTGTCTCACCTTTAATGTTTAGAACTTTAATCCATTTTGACTTAAGTTTAGTGCATGGTGATAGACCTGCATCAAATTTTGGTTTTTGGCCAGTTTTTCCAGCATCATTTGTTAAAGAGGCTATCTTTCTTACAGTGAGTATGTTTGACCACTTTGTCAAATATAAGTTGGCTGAGTGTGTTTGTAGGGGCTTCAGCTTCTTATAATCTATTCCATGGACCCTGAGCTGTACTTTGTTACCAGTACCATGCTGATTTTGTCACAGTAGCCTTGTAGTATAATTTCAAATCAGGAATTGTAACGCCTCCTGCCTTGTCATTATTACCCAGGATTGCCTTTGCTATGCTAGCTCTTTTCTGGTTCCAGATAAATTTTAGGAATGATTGTTCTAGGTCTGTGAGGTATGTCGGTGGTAGTCTGATAGGGATTGCATTACATATGTACAGCAATTTTGGGACTATAGCCATCTTCACAATGTTGGTTCTTCCTATCCAGGAGCATGGAATTTCTTTCAATTATCTGAAATCCTCTACGATCAGTTATTTCAGAGTACTGTAATTTTCCTTGAAAAGATCTTTGACTTCTTTAGTTAGTTTAATTCCAAGGTATTTCATTTTCCTCGGTGCTATTGTAAACGGTATTGTTTCTATCATTTCCCTCTCAGTGTGTTTGTTTTCTTTATAGAGGAATGCTACTGACTTTTGGGTATTGACTTTATAACCTGCTATGGTACTGAATTTCTGTATTAATTGTAGTAGCTTCTTGGTGGAGTTTTTTTGGTCTTCCAAGTCAGCTATCATGACATCTGCAAATAAAGATAATTTAATTCCTTCTTTACCTATTCTTATTCCTTTAATTTCTTTCTCTTGTATAATGGCTGTAGCTAATGATTCCAGAACTATATTCAATAGGAGTGGTGATAGAGGACATTCTTGTCTTGTACCAGATCTAAGCGTAAAAGATTTCAGGTTTTCCCCACTTAGGATCATGTAAGCCATTGGGTTTTCATAAATAGCTTTTACCGGATTTAAGTAGAGTCCATCTATTCCAATTTTCTCTAAGACTTTGAACATGAATAAGTGTTGGATTTTGTCAAAAGCCTTTTCTGCATCAATGCAGATGATCATGTGGTTTGCAATTTTCGCTCTATTGATATAGTGCAGTACACTTATAGATTTTTGAATAATGAACCATCCTTGCCTCCATGGGATGAATCCCAGTTGGTCATGGTGTATGATCTTATTTATGATTTGCAGTATTCTATTTGCTGGCATTTTATTGAGGATTTTGGCATCTATGTTCATGAGGGAGATTGGCCTGTAGTTCTCTTTCTTATTTGCATCTTTCCCTGGTTTTTGTATCAATATAATACTTGCCTCCAGGAATGATTTTGAGAGGATTGCTTCCTTTTCAATTTCATGGAAGAGTTTGAGGAGTATAGGGACTACGTCTTCTGTAAATGTCTTGTAGAAATCAACTGTGAATCCATCCGGACCTGGACTTTTCTTTGCCGATAAGTTATTAATTACATCTCGTATTTCCTTGGCTGTTATTGGGCTATTGAGAGTGGTTATATCTTGTCGATTCAGTTTTTGCAATTTGTACCTTTCTAGGAATCAGTTCATTTCTTCTCTGTCTTCTATTCTGTGAGAGTAAAGATTCTCAAAGTAGCTATTGATAATCTTCTGAATTTCCACTGGGTCTGTGGTAATTACATCCTTTTCATTCCTTATCGCTTCTATTTGAATTATTTCTATCCTCTCTTTGATGATGTTAGCTAGGGGCTGATCAATTTTATTTAATCTTTCAAAGAACCAGCTTCTTGCTTTTTTAATTCTTTGAATTGTTTTCTTCATCTCAACTGAAGTAATTTCTTCTCTAATATTTATGATTTCTTCCCGTCTTTGGACTCTGTGTTTGGGTTGCTCTTCCTTTTCTAGTTGTTGAAGGGGCAGCATTAGGGTATTTATTTGTTCCATTTCTGTTTTCCTAATGTGTGAGTTCACAACTATGAATTTCCCTCTGAAAACTGCTTTCATCGTATCCCACAAATTCCGATAAGTTGTGCTTGAATTTTCATTGAATTGTAGATATTGTTGAATTTCTTGTTTGATTTCATCTGTGACCGATTGGTTGCTAAGTAGGGTGTCCTTTAATTTCCGTGTATTTAAGGGTTTTTTCTGGTTTCTTTTGTCATTTATTTCCAGTTTCATTGCACTGTGGTCAGACAATGTGCATGGGATTATTTCTGTTTTCTTACATATAATTACACATAACCTATGGACCAGTATGTGGTCCATTGTATAAAATGACCCATGTGCAGCTGAGAAAAATGTGTATTCAGTTGGTTTGGGTGGTACACTCTGTATATGTCCACCAAGTCCATTTTTTTCAAGCTCTAGTTCTGTTCTGTTATTTGTTTGCTTAGTTTTTGTCTGGTTGATCTATCTTTAGGGGATAAGTTTTTGTTAAGGTCTCCTGTTAAGATTGTTGTATTGGATAGTAGACTTTTCATGTCCATTAAGATTTGCTTTGCAAATTCGGTGCTCCCATGTTTGGTGCATACATATTTATTAGTGTTACCTCTTCCTCTTGGAATTTTCCCCTGACCAGTATATAGTAGCCTTCTTTATTTCACTTGATCATTGTTGGTTTGAAGTTGAGATTGTCTGAGAATAAGATTGCTTCCCCTGCTTTTTTCTGAGGTGCTGGGGCATGTAATATTTTGTTTCATCCTTTGCCTTTCAGCCTATGAATATCTTTATGAATTCAATGTGTTTCTTGTTTACAGAATATTGTTGGATTTTGTTTCCTAATCCACTGGGCCAGTCTATTTCTCTTAATTGGTGAGTTGAGCCCATTTACATTGATGGTTAGAATTGAGATGTATTGACTTACGATTGACATGTTATTTACCTGTTATCGTTTACTCTTTTTTTTCTGCTGTGTTTAATTGCTTTCCCTATTTACTTGGTTGCTTCTGATCTCATTCATGATGTTCTGATCATTTTGGTCCCTCTCAAGAATATCTTTCGGTATCCTGTGTAGTGTTGGCTTTGTCATCATGAAATTCTTTTGCTGTTCTTTTTCATGAAAGCATTTCACGTCTCCATCAAACTTGAAAGAGGCTTTGCAGAACATAGTAGTCTGTGCTGGAATTTGTTTTCATAGAGCACTTGAGGTACTCTGATCCATGCTCTTCTTACCTTCGTGATTTTTAAAGAGAAGTCGGCTGCAATTTTGATGGATTTTCTTTTGAATGTGATCTG
>NW_004524819.1:898149-899339 GCF_000260255.1 Octodon degus | reverse complement strand
TTTCCTCTATATCTCTTTGACTCTGCTTCATGCGATCTATTTCTTTCCTGTATTGCTCATTCAAGGAATCCGTCATTTTTCTAATCTGCTCTATTTTTTTCAGTGTCTTCTTTAGAAGCAGTTATATATTCTTTTACTGCAGTGATTTTTTTCAGATTGGGTTTCCTCCCTATGTTTCTGTATTTAATTCTTTACATCAGATGCTATGATTTCTGACAATTCTTTTTTTATTTCAGAAAATAATTCCTGAGTTCCTGTATAACTTTCTGCTTTTGCTTATTTACTATTGGTGCTATTAATTTGTATATTTGAGCTGAGCTAGTAGAAAAGAATTCCACTCTGAGTTCCTCTATGACTTGCTGCTGTTTCTTTTTTACTATCGACGCTATGAATTCTACATTTTAAATGAGCTGGTGTCCTCTGCATTTGTTTTGTTTGGGCATTGGGTTTCCTTCATATGTTTCTGCATTTGATTCTTTACTGAAAGTTTTATTAATTCAGGGATTTCCTTTTTCAGTTCCAATCTGAGTTCCTCTATACTTTTATGCAGTTATTTCTTTATTTCAGAAGCCGGTGATTCATTGCTTTCAGCTGTGTGATTCCCAATTTGTTCTGTGTTAGTGTCCTCTGCCATTGTTATGGGTGGGCTTGGGTTCTGAAATTGCATTTTGCTCCTTCTCCTTGTCATTTTGTGTAGCACTGTCTCCTGACCTTTGTTGTAGATCTTTTTTGTAGTTATAGCCTTAGCACGTCCTGAAGTTCAGGTTTAGCTCCACAAGTTTTGGATTTATCCAGGTGTTCCTGGCTAGGGTCTGGCTTCTGTGCTCAGTTCCTCCTTGTTGCTGCGCTTGGGGGTGAACCTTTTGTGCCCCTCTGACAAGATGTTCTACTCCTGGATTATCTTGGTGGTACTGTCCCATACACTTTCTGCAAGGATTGCAGCTGAAGGGTTTCACTCCAGGCCTTTATGCCAGGCATGAGGTGAGTCTGGAGGGGACAAGGTGGAGTAGGGGTAGAGGCAGCTCTCCCACACACTCACCAGGCCTGGACTAGGACTGGATCTGGGGGTTCCCAGAACTCGACAGTAATTTCTAGTCTTTGCGGGGGCTGTGATGGGGTACTATGGAGTCATGGTGGTTGTCCCAAGAGGTGAAGGATGGTATCACCCAGGCTGAGCCTGGGCTGGGACT
>NW_004524819.1:880437-891414 GCF_000260255.1 Octodon degus | reverse complement strand
GACCCACAAGTCTCACCCGCGGACATGCTGAGCAGATGCAGGTCTGTGATCCCAGCACGGGAGAAGCTGAAAACAAAAGGCTCACCATGATTCCAAGTTGCAAAGTGAGACCCTGTTCCAAATACATTTAAAAGAAAAGAGGTAGGCTGTGCCACAGGCTAGAGAAATGGCAAGTTTATAGGCATACCACTGACTTATATTTGGAAAACTTCCCACATGGAAGGACTGTAATGTATCCTAAAGACAATATATTCAACATAAAGCATTACAGCACTTGTTACCATTCTTTTTAAAATTTCTTATTAAAATTAAGATCATCAAAGAAAAATGAACAATGAATTAAAACACAATGATAAGTCTTATTTTATATATTTCTCTTTGGTTTCTCTACTACTTCTCAATCTTCATGTGAATTCTCCTTCTCATTAATTTCATGCCACCGACTACAAACCTACTCATCTTCTGTGTCGGAGTTCAACTCTTTCCTATTTGCCAACTTCTCGCTGAGAATCCAAAATGCTTGGTCATTCTAAGGTTACTTTTCTGGCCTCCCAAGGCCTCCTTTCCTCAGAGCCCCTATGGGGGTCGTCTCAGGCCCTATCCAAGCCAGGTCTCCATCAAGGCCACTGCCCACACCATACCCATTGAAATTCCACCCTTGAAAATATGGACTCAAAGGACCCATGCTGACAATAGCTTCCACCCCTCCAACCTTGAATGAGAAGCCCCTCCTGGATGCCTTTCATTGAAAATGACAGAAACTGAGAGAAGCAATGGCATCAGTTTAATCACTTTATTGACATGGCTGGTGACAATTGCAATAGCTCCCCCATTGATGGGGATTTGGGGAGCTCAATGAGGATGTAGATAAGACGCCACCAGAACTGGAGACTCAGGCCTCTTCACTTGTCCTTGGCATGGGCCATCTCATCAAGCAGAGATTTGGTGCCATCCCCCAAAAGGGGATGGAACTGCTGGATGCTCTGTATCACGGCCTCCAGGTGCTGGGGGGCAATGCGTTTCTTGTGCTTGTCCTGAGCCTCCTTGCCAGCCTGGTCCAGGACGTTGGCTGTCAGAAACTCTAGGACGCCAGCAAGAAAGACTGGTGTGGTGGAGGACAATCGCTGCGCATAGCCACCTTCTCTCAGGTATCGCTCTACTCGGCTCACGGGAAACTGGAGTTCTGCCCTTGAAGAGCGGGAAACTGCCTTTTTCTTGGGCTTCAAAGACTTCCTCCCTCTTTTCTTCCCAGCCATGATGTTTGACAAAAACTTCCCCAGCTTGTACTGTCCTGTGGCACCAGCTGCTGAAACTAAATGTGCTTAGAGCCTTTTTGTGCATTTTATTGGTCAGGAGTTGGCTTTGTGACACTCAGGGCTTTGTGTTGTCATGGGTGGCCACTGAGCTCTGGTGAGACCTCTGTCTTTGCAGGTCCATGATATGAACTTGGTTGCCCCAGTAACTGGATACATTATTTAAAGGAACTCTAACTAACTAGTAAACTTTAAAGCTGTAGAAAAATTTCTGTTTCAATGAGAGCATTATGTGTTGTTTAACACACCATTCAAGTTCTCTGGTTACAGACATGCTTTGTCTCTGAGGTTGCTTGTAAGCCACTGGTAGCAGAAAGAAATGCAGAATCATTTCTCTTACAATATTACACTTATCTCACTCAACATGGAGTAGTAAAAGAATTTTATTTGCATTTACAAAGTTACTTAAATATTCATGATAAATACCTCTGTCTTTCAACTTAACTAATTATAGTATTTGTGATTTCTCTCTTAACTGAAACAGATTCTTTAAACATATTTCCATTTTACATTTATTTGAATATCATGATTGTAATGTTCATAAGCAGGAGCCGGGGAGATGGCTCAGTAGAATAAACACTTCTCTGGCAAGTGCAAGGACCTGAGTTCAATCCTTGGTTCCGAAAAAAAAAATTAATTAATAATAATGTTCATAAGAATCATATTTGAACAGTTTTGGAGGCCAAATTTACATTCCCAGAGGATTTACTTGCAAACTTTCATAACTGAGATTTTTTTTATCCTCAGTTAAAGCCAGAAGTTGCTTTTCCTGACTCTTTTATGTTTCTTCAAAACACAGTTGGCCTCTATTGATCTGTTTTTTTCTAAGTTTTATTTCAGTGTTCAATTCTGTAAATCAATCTTCTACTCTACTAGTTTTTATATTTGTTTTGAATGTATTCTCTTGCTCCAAATCTATCATTATCATTACTCTCAGGATGTTTGGGAATCTGATTTCTAGATTTGACTCTCTGCAGATATTTAACAGAAATCTAGTCTGTGTTTTGCGAAAGGAAAGAAAGAATGTAGTTTTCTAGGCTTTATTTTTCTATTTGTTTTTTGTTCTTCAGATCAGTTAAGAAGTTTCACTGATATATAAATTAAAATCATACAGTGCTTATATAAGAGCTTCCTAGATACCAAACAAGAGTTTATTTTTTGTCTTTACACTTGATCCATGATTAAATTGTAGTTTTAAATCTATAAAGTCAAGTTTTCTATACATTTGTCCTGTAATTCAGAAATATTTTTACTCTTTATTCTGGATGTAGTTTTCCTACCTCTGGAGCGTATTGATCGATGGTAATATCACATAAATTAATGAAATTCTGTTCTAATAGGCACATTGTGTGAACTGCTGAATATAGCCATGTTCTTCTGCTTTTCTCCTTTTCATGGAAGTGACCTGTTTCTTCTCAAGAGGTGACACAGAGTGGTCATCAATTTCAGTGTACCAGAGTCCAGCAATTACCTGTGTATCAGGCTCTGCTGCACTGTGGATAAACATGTCTGAGTGCATGAGTTAGAGGAGGGGACAGACACAGCTTGTTGGTAAAGGCTATTCTGTACTACAAGGGTGGTGATGTAGGAGGTTTACAGGTTGACATAGACTAATAGTTTGCAGAATTTCCAGTTAGAAGGCCTCTTATTCTTCATTTTACACATGAGGAAAACTGTTTACTACTTAGATGGTAAAGAAGAATATCCAAGATCACATGGCTATAAAATGGTGCACTGGAATTGAAAACTTAGGTCCTCTGGTTCTATTGTAGAAGCCACGTGGGAAACCACAGAGCAGCCCTGTGTAAAAGGACAATAGGCAAAAGAGGGAAGACCCCATCATCAGTGAACTCCTCAATGGAGACCCTCAGATGCAATATCTGCAACATTTGATGTGAATCCTATGTCATATTTCAGACTTCACAGGAGCATGTTTATAGAAATTGCATGTACTTTGAGTTCATCATTTGGGACAGAATTAAACATATTGTTAATCTACTCAAAGGACATATTTAGGCACCTGTATTTCTTCACTGTTCTTTCAAATATCTAGTCAATAAATGACAGTATCCAAATGTAAAATTGATGATTATGTTGTAAGTGAAATACAGTTATAAATGCACCTATTTCTTAATAATTAATAATGAGCCATTACTGCTTGCTTTGTCCATCTTGAGCCAGTTCATTTGTTTTAGAGATTGTAATTTAATACTGTCAACAACATTCTGCAGAAAACCATGCTAACTAGGCAAGTAAATACTCCATAGGTAACTCATTTTTCAAAATGAGGCAACATATAAATAAATAACAAAAGAAATGAATTGTAGGACTCTGTTGGTCTCTAAGTGTACCCCAGGGAGAAATGATGGCAGGAGTGAGGAAAACATAGACAAGAAGACAAAAGTTGTGTCAGGTGATGGTCTATTGCCTGATTGATAAACAATACCTAGGACAATAGTAGGGGCCTTTACAACGTTAGTCTCAAGTGATACAAGGATGCCTAGCAACTAATAACTGACATTAAACAAGCAGGATGTTTATCTCAGAACTGAGGTAGCTTGACTCTTTTAGGCACTACTAGTCCTTTTCTCATGCATTTGACCAATTTCAAGCTGCAGTGGCTCCAAACCCATCTCCCTTTTCTATTTTGTTGTATAAATAATAGGTGTTCTGTTGAAGTTGTAGAAGTTGTGTTGGGAGAACTCTTTAGAAGATCTTATCATTCCTGATGCAAGTTCAACAATTTTTCCTTTTTTTCTATAAGGTTTTTTTGTTGAGAAACAAATAGCAAGGAGACCATTTCAAAAGTGGTTAATAGGGCAGTTTCAATAATTAATACATTGTTCATTGTTATCTTCTTAGTGGTTGTCAGTAGTACAAGATGTAGACAGGATATTCTGTCCAAACACTATTAGTATAAAACTTTCTTCCGATTGAATTAAGAAAAAGTAGGTGCCTATCTATCCTAACTATTCTGTATATACAGATACAAAATGGTCCTTCCTTTGTATCCTCCCTTTTTTTGTTTAGTCCTGTCAGAGATGGATATTCCATTGGCATCTAAATACTATAGCTGCGTGAATTCAACAAAACAATCCAACGCAGCCCAGTAGTCCGCAATAGTAGAGGATTATCCACAGAAGATGTTGACCTGAGCCTTGCACAGGTCAGCATATTAATATGGCTTTAATTTATATCCCTCGTTTTTATACTTTTCTGCTGAATGGTGAAGACCAAGACAAAGAAAAACCTCTATAACAAGAGATGTAACTTTCGTGTCTGGTAAAGTCAGTCAAGTACCCTCAGGATTTATCCTGTAACTCTGTACCGCAGTTTGCAGATCTTCTATCAGTGTAAGTCATGTGGATGAGTCATGGCCATTGCTTGATCAATTTGCTCTCTGGGAAAGTCTGACAGGATGTATTCGCTCCATGTGACTCCCCTTAGGCACACTTTACAAAATTGATCATGTTTCTCTGGGGCCCCATAATCTCCTTGATCAGAAAATTTGGGATATAACTGAGTTACATGATGTTACAGTATAGGTTCTCCTATGTCCTGAGTCTTCAGTGAACTTGAAAGGCTAGAGTCAAAATGTTGGCTGTCCTTACAGGCCTTGTATTTCTCTAATTTTTGGTCTGCAAATTTAAATTGTTAATCTCCAGAAGATATGCTTATTATTACACTACAACATATACAGATGGGTTTAACCTCACTATCTGTCTGAATATCAAACATTTTAGGCATAACACGGAACAGGTGTTTTCCATCAAGCATTGATATATTAAAATTTAAGTCCCACAGAACATGAAGATAAATTTTAAAAAATCAAAAGCATTTTAAGAATATGAATAAACAATTACATATAATTACATTGAAATTTAGAAATCTAACCATATAAAGCATTAAAGCAGGACAGTCTCACAACACTCCTTTTCCTATCTCCTGACTTCATTCACCACCCACTTCATCTTTAAAAAAACATCTACCTGAGAGACAGCAAAGAAGCAAGCAGCGTGTCATGACAAGCAGCATGTCGGAAGACCAGAATGACAGGCACTCCAAGCATGAAGCTACTATTACAAATTGCCATCTTCAGTGCAGTTGTTTAGCTTACAATTATCAGCATATATAGTTAGTCGGGGAGAGAATCCTTCAAAATAATGGCTAGAATTGAAAATCTTCTGAAGGTTCTCAGGATCATTGCCATACCTATCTTGAATATCAAACTGAATGGCTTTACCTCTGTCATGTTTCCTAGCTCTTCTCCTTGCTCTCTCTTCATTGTATAGTTCTCAAGTTCTTGCTTTCCTTTTAAATGTATTATACCTTTCTATTTGTATTTCTTCTTTTGAGTTCTTATCCTTAGGAGATTGTAGGATATTTACAACTGTTTGTCTGATTTATTTCAAGAAATCTTTTCCTACCCCTATGTCTTCAAGAGTTCCTCCTACTTCTCTTCCAGGAGATTTAGTGTTTCTGTTTTAATCATTAGATCCTAATTCCCTTTCACTTTAGCTTAGTGTATGGTGATAGACCTGGGTCAAGTTTTAGTGTTTGGCATGTAGAGAGCCAGTTTTTCCAGCACCATTTGTTAAAGAGGCTATCTTTCTTCCAGTGAGTAAGTTTGGCCCCTTTTTCAAAGATAAGGTGGTTGAGTGTGTTCGTAGGGGCTTCAGTGTCTTCTAATCTATTCCAATGATCCTCAGGTCTATTTCGTTGCCAGTACCATGCTGATTTTATCACAGTATCCTTGTAGTATAATTTCAAGTCAGGAATTGTAATGACTTCTGCCATTTCTTTTCTGCACAGGAGTGCCTTTGTTATGTAGGTCTTCTCTGCTTCCAAATAAATTTTAGGAACCATTTCTCTATGTCTGTGCTGCATATTGGTGGTAGTTTGATAGGGATTGCATGAAATCTGTTCAGAAATTTTGGGAGTATGGCCATTTTCACAATGTTGGCTCTTTCTATCCAGAAGCATGAAATATCTGTCTATTTTCTGAAATCCTCTATGATCTCTTTTTAAGAATACTGTAATTTTCTTTGAAAAGGTCTTTGACTTCTTTAGTTACATTAATTCCAAGTTATTTCATTTTCCTCATTGCTACTCTAAAAGGTACTGTTTCTCTAATTTCCCTCTCATTGTGTTTGTTATCTGTGCAGAGGAATGATATTGACTTTTGAGTACTAACTTTGTGTCCTCCTATGCTGCTGAATTTGGGCATTAATTCTACTAGCTTCTAGGGGGAGTTTTTTTGTGTATTCCAAGTAAACTATCACGTCATCTGAAAATAATGATAATGTAACCTTTTCTTTACATATTCTTATTCTTTTTCTTTCTCTCTTGTCTAATGGCTCTAGCTAATTATTTCAGAAGGATATTGAATAGGAGTGGTGATAGAGGCCATATTAGTCTTGTGCCAGATCTGAGAATAAAATATTTCAGTTTTTCCCCATTTAGAATTATGTTAGCTATTGGATTTTCATAAATGGCTTTTATCAGATTGAAGTAGAAGCCATCTATTCCAATTTTCTGTAGAACACTGAACATGAATGAGTGTTGGACTTTGTCAAAAGCCTTTTCTGCATCAATTGAGATGATCATTTGATTTTTAGTTTTCACTCTATTGACATGGTGTGTTACCTTTATAGATTTTTGAATATTGAACCATCCTTGCATCCCTGGGATGAATCATACCTGGTCAAGGTGTAAGATCTTATTGATGATTTGCTGTATTCTATTTGCTAGGATTTTATTGAGAATTTTTGGATCTTTGTCCATGAGAGATATTGGCCTGTTGTTCTCTTTTTTAGTTGTGTCTTTCCCTGGTTTTGGTATCAGTATAATACTTGCCTCCTGCAATGATGTGGGAGCATTGCTTCCATTTCAAATTCACCTAAGAGTTTGAGGAGTATAGGGACTACAATTTCTGTAAATTTCTTGTAGAATTTAGCTGTGAATCCATCAGGACCTGGACTTTTCTTTGTCGGTAGGTAATTATTACATGTCATATATCAGTGGCTGTAACTGGCCTACTGGGAGTGGTACTATCTTGTTGATTCAGTTTTAGTAATTCATACCTTTCTAGGAATCTGACCATTTCATCTGTGTCTTCTATTCTGTGAGAGTAAAGATTCTCTGAGTAGCTATTGATTATCATCTGAACTTCCACTGGGTCTGTGTTAGGTACACCTTTTTCATTCCTTATTGCTTGTATTCAAAGTTTTTCCATCCTCTTTTTGATGAGGTTAGGTAGTGGCTTACCAATTTTATTGAATCATTCAAATAACTAGATTTTTTATTCATTAATCCTTTGAACTCCTTTCTTTATCTCAATTGAATTCATTTCTGCTCTAATTTTTATGATTTCTTCCCATATTTGGGCTTTGGGTGTGGTTTGCTCTTCCTTTTCTAGTTATCGGAGGTGCAGCATTAGGGTGTTTATTTTTTCCCATCTTGTTTTCCTAATGTGTGACTTCACAGCTATGAATTTCCCTCTGAGAGCTGCTTTCATCGCATCCCAAGAATTCTGATAAGTTGTGGTTGAATTTTCATGGAATTGTAGATATTGTTGAATTTCTTGTTTAATTTCTTCTGTGACCCATTGATTGCTCCATAGGATGTTGCTTAATTTCCATGTATTAGGGTTTTTTGTTTCTTTTCTCATTTATTTTCTGTTTCATTGCAATGTGGTCAGATAATATGCATGGGATGATTTTTGTTTTCTTGCATATACTTAAGCATGACCTATGGACCTGTATTTGCTCTATTTAAGAAAATGACCCATATGCAACTGAGAAAAATGTATATTCAACTGTGTTTGGGTGGAACACTGTGTATGTCCACTAAGTCCATTTGTTTCAAGATCTGGTTCAGTTCTGCTACTTTTTTGCTAATTTTTTGTGTGATTGGCCTATCTTTTTGGGATAAGGGGGCATATAGTGTTGTTTTCCATCCTTTGACTTTCAGAATATGAAATTTTGATGAGTTAACTCTGTTTCTTGTATACAGCGTATTGTTTGGTTTTGTTTTCTAATCCACTGTGCCAGTCTATTTATCTTATTTGGTTAATTGCATCCATTTGCATTGATGGTTATAATTGACATGTATTGACATACAATTCACATGTCATTTACCTGCTGTTGTTTACTCCATTTTGTCCTGTGTTTAATTGTTTTCCTCATTTAATGGGTTCCTTCTGTTTTCGGTCGAGGAATTCTGATCATTTTGGTGCCTTTCTAGAACATCTTTCAGTAGTCTGTGTAGGGTTGGCTTTGTTATCATGAAATTATTTAGTTGTTCTTTGTCATGAAAATATTTCTCTTCTTACTTGAAGAAGAAGAGTTTTGCAGGGTATAGTAGTTTGGGCTGAAATTTGTTTTCCTAGAAAACGTTAAGTACTCTGCTCCATGCTCTTCTTGCTTTCATGGTTTGTGCAGAGAAGTTGGCCATAATCCTGAAGGGTTTTCCTTTGAATATGATGTGCTTCTTTTCTCTAGCAGCTTTCAGTATATTATCCTTGTGGTATATTTCTGGGATCTTGACTATTATATGTCTCTGTGTTTATTTAATTGGGATAAAATTATTTGGCATTCTATATGCTTTGATTACCTGAATATCAGATTGTTTGTTCATATTTGGGAAGTTTTCTGCTCTTATTTCTGCCCATATTCTTTTTATATCATTTGTATTGACTCCTTCTTTCTCATAGATGCCTATTTGTCTCACGTTGTTCATTTTGCATCATTTTGCAGGGCACCAATTAGTTTCTCCTGCATTCTAAGTTTTTTAAGAGATCTTTTCTTACCTTTTCACTAGCTGCATCAGCGTCTTCAGGATGTAAGACTTCTTCACTTTCACTCAAAAGGTTTTGCAGGATTGTGATTGAAATTTTAACTTCCTCTATATCTCTTTGATTCTGCTTCACGTGATCTACTTCTTTCCCATATTTCTCATTGAAGGAATACATAATTTTTCTACTCACCTCTATTTTTTTTTTATCAACGTCCTCTTTAGAAGAAGTTATTAATTCTTTTACTGCTGAGTTTTTTTTCAGATTGGGTTTCCTTCATATGTTTCTGCATTTGATTTTTTACTTCACATGCTATGAACTCAGAGATTTCTTTTTTCATTTCAAAAATCAATCCTGCTTTGAATTCCTCTATACCTTTCTGTTGTTGTTTTTTTACTTCTGACATTGTTAATTCATTCATTTCAGCTGATCTAGTGTCCTCTGCACTTGTTATGGTTGGGCTCGAGGCCTGAGATTGCATCTTGCGCCTTCTCTTTGCATTTTGTATGGCACTGACCTCTGACATTTGATGTACAGTATTTTTGCATTTATAACCTTAGCACCTACTGAAATTCAGGTGCAGATCTATTAAGTTTGCATTTATCTATTTATGCCTGGCCTGGGTCTAGCTGCTGTGTTCAGCTCCTTCCTGCTGCAGCCTTTGGAAATAAAATTTTATGCTCCTCTGGCACAAAAGTGAACCTGTGGTGCCCCTCTGTTTTGCCCCTGGCCCAGGGGGCACCAGGGAGCAGAGGAACTCTTCCACAAATTAGCTGGGCATGGGCTTGCCCCGGATCTGGAGGTCCTGAGAGCTTTGCAGAAGTTGAAGGACTTGGGGGCATGGGTTCCAGAGAGCTGCACGGGTCCCAAGGGCACTGCAGAGAGTCTCAGTCACATCGCATTCCTGGGTTTTGGTTGGTAGAGGTCCCGCAAACCAGCAATAAATATTTAAAGACTTAAAATTTTTGAATTTAGTTAAAATTATAGTACCACATTTCCAAGAAAAATAAACCTTTTGCACAATCAATATGAATAAATTCATACCAAGATACACAAAAATGACATTGTCCAAAACTAATTGCAAAGAAAGTCATTAAAGCATACCTGTAGAAAAAAATATTAGCTATGGAAGAACAAAATTAAGTAGCACCTTAACTTATAACACATTAGCAAAAAAGAAGAGCAACTGGCTAAGAAAATAGACTTGTTTATTCCAAGAAATGAAAAATAAAAAAGAATGATATGTCCTCATTGAATTTTATACTTAGCAATCATAACTTTGAAAACTAAAAGTATTTTTCAGTTATACAAACTCAAAATATACCAATATCACTAGGCATTACATATACAAACTAACAAACACCATAATCCAGAAGGCAAGAGAAGTTACTGTATGGTCCTGGATAAAGAATAAAGAGCTCTCAAAATGGTAGGTATGCAGGACTATGTACAATATAGTTATATTAGATGAACCCAATTAAAAGGTCATTGAAGATTTCCACAAAAGAGCATCAATCTTATGTCAGTTCATATACATGATTTTTCGTGTGTGTGTGCATGTGTGTGTGTGTGTGTGTAAAAGTCAAGGGACAACTAATATAAAGACAATGGAAGATGGAAATGTAATTTTTCAAGTTTCTACTACTAGGAGAAAATGTCATACCATGTCTTATAAGATTGCCTTACAATCTTAGAGATTGTAAGTCAGAGATACAGTATAAATTATAAACAAAAATTGTTGTTGACAATTTCTGATATTGCCAGTGAAGCAGAAGACCCAATACTATTACAGACTAATGAACTCTTTTGGATTATTTTGCTGAGTTAACACACCTATAATATTCAAATAATGGAACTTAACAAAAAAAA
>NW_004524819.1:875948-880337 GCF_000260255.1 Octodon degus | reverse complement strand
TGCGGAGTGGTGGGGAGTGGCCTATGTTGTGGAAGAGGGTCTCACCCATGCTGGGCATGGGCTGGGATTAGTGGGTCCCACTGGTGCAGGGTAGCTGGAAGCTCTCCCACACACTGACCCGGCCTGGGCTAGGACTTTATTACCCTTTTTTTTTTAAAAAGAAACATTTATTTGAAAGTATAGCAGTAATAGATATGACATTACAAGCAATATGTATTTAGAAGATCAAAATGACAGGCATTCCTAAGAGACCAGAATGACAAGCATTCCTCCATCATTTTTCTATTCTCTTCTATTTTTTATCAGTGTCTTCTTTAGAAGCACTTAATACTTTTTTCATTACAGTTATCATTTCTTTTTTTACTTCAGAAATTATCTCTGATCTGATTTCCTGTATACTTTTCTTCAGTTGTTTCTTTATATCAGACAGTATTATTTCAGAGATTTCAGGTATGTTATTTGCAATATCTTCTATGCTAGTACCTCCTGCATTTTTTCTAGGTTGGATCTGGGCCTGAGACTGCACTTTGCTCCTTCCCTTTGTCATTTTGTATAGCACTGTCTTCTGTTCCGTGGTGTGGAAATTTGGTAGAGTTATTAATTTAGCACCAGGTGGGATGTACCTAGTTCAAACTTGTCCAGGTGTTGCTTAAGTCTGGCTACTGGGCTCCACTTCTTCCTACTGCAGCCATTGGAAGTGAACCCACTGTGCCACTCTGGCAAGACATTCTTCTCCTGGAACATCTAAGTGGGGCTTGCTCACAACCTCTCTGCACTTCGTTCTGCCCCAGTGTTCTACACCTGCCCTGTCTGATGGAAGTTACAAACAAGTGTCACTTCTTTTAACCTAGTTTGGATAAACCTATCAAAAATTCTGTATTAGATGATGAAAAGTGATGATAACTCCCCCACCTCACAAGAGTTCCAAAGGTATCTATCAGGTTTTAATTTATATTTTACAGTTGACCTTTAAATTCATATTAGTCTGATTACTTTTCCATGAGGAATGTACATGTCTCTAAGTAGCCAGCATTAAAGATAGTCATGTAGTCATATGGACCCCCAAGTTAATACTACTGGGAGAACAGAACCAAATTTTATTCCCTCTTGTGTTAATGTTTTATCACTGAAGAAAATTCCCGTCAACAGTTGAATTGGTCAATTCTTTTCATCCTACATTTTTAAGTCAGGACATTTCTCTTTGTTCACATTTTATGGAATCTGTCACACAATGAAACAAGGTGATCTGGTCCTTCAGAATGCTCCAGTTCCCAAAGGATGCTCTTATTATAAGGCCAACTTCATTTCTAGTTCTTGAGTTAATGTCATTGTTACCCTTCACATTTGCAAAATCTTGACTTGTGAGCACATCTACTTGCACAGGTGATGTTTTCTGCCCTGTAGAACTGTGTTGGATCCTGATACTGATGTTACTAAAGATCAAGGTTGACAGCTTCTTCTGCCTTGCTTGGATGTTAACTTACTCTTTCCATTTGGAACTGGTCACTTATAGCTTAAGCTAGTGAGAATCCTTCCTTATCATGTCTCCTCTCACCTTTCAGAAACTCATGCTGGGGAGAAGGCTCAGTAGAATAAGCTTTTCCCTGGAAAGCACAAGTGCCTGGGTTCAACCCCCAGTTCTGCCAAAAAAAAAGAGAGAGAAAGAAAAAGAAAGTCAAAAAAGGCCTAAACCTGAGTATGCTCATGCCTACTCTATGGCACTGCTTCACTACAGTACTCTCTTCTCTTGAGTGTATGTTCTGTGTATTGTGGAAGGGACATTTCTGGATTAGGCTGATAATATGTTTATTGATTATAGCTTACATATTCCATGTGAAATAGATAAAGTCACGATCCATGAAAAAATATCGGTGTTTGTTCTGGTGGAATGAAGATCTTGAACTCTTTAGAATGCTTACCAGCAGAGGCTCTGAAAGACACAACCTTCAAACTGCACCTCACACACCAAACAGAGCCTGAGAAACCCTAGGGAGCCTGGCTACTTACATGAGTTATGGTGAGCACTGGTGCCAACTATGATGTGGACTAGAAGCAGGCCACCTGATCTCAAAGAAATGCTTACCTGATATAGTTACCCCACCGCATATGGCTTCTCTTTCCTGGAATGAATGCTTCTTGAGATTGTAACTCATCTATGTATATAAACATGTATGTATACAATAATGTATACCAATACATTAATATGTATTGTTTGCTGTGAAGCATATAGAAAAAATAAAAATGAAAATAAACAATAATTGAAAATTTAAGATATTTCCTATGAAATATCTAAAATGTTATGCTTACTTCTATAATAAGTTATATCTGTAATTGAAATTGCTTTTTAAACGTCAGATAAATATTTAACCAAAATATGAAAATCTGAATGAGATTGACTCTCTAGCATTGCCTATCCTAGAAACCATCACTTTTCACTGAAGGACAGTAGACTAGGAGATGTGAGGTACTGCCTTGTATTCTCCTGCAGAGGCAGGAGCAATTGAAGGGGTCATTACCATGTGGTCAGATGGAGACCCTCTGGATGTCATCTCTTTTATTCTTTTTTGTGCTTAAATTTTCAATTATTGTTTATTTTCATTTTTATTTTTCCTATATGCTTCACAGCAAACAATACATATTAATGTATTGGTATACATTATTGTATACATACATGTTTATATACATAGATGAGTTACAATCTCATAAAATTTTACTAAAATTAAAAGATAAAACAAAAAATGTTTGGACATTACTGAAATATCATTTAGTATTCTAAAACATCCCTGACTTTAACTTTTAATTTCCTGTAACAACATGATAATAAACCATTTCCACAAAATACCATCCTTTGTCACATTGAATTAAAGTTTAAGTCCATCTGCTTTGGCTTTGTGGTTATTTTCACACTAAAATCAGTGATAGTTTGTATGTCACAGTTGTATAGGAGCTATAAGCTAAGAAGTTTGTATGTCATGTTATATTTTAATATGTAAATAATATAACATATTTGTTAATATTTTTGGTCTATGAATAATTTGTTCCTGCAAGAGGAAATTCTGTTAAATTTGACAATCCTCTAAATCTACACAAAGCTGGCTTAGCCTCTCCAGTTTAAGAGAAAAATCAAAAGTGAAATTTCAATGTAAAATTAACAGAAAGCAAACATTTTCCAAGGTATGACCTAGAAAATATAGGAGCATAAATTTTACAAAACAAAATTGAAGGCATCAAAAAGAGATCAGCCAGATAGCTTAGCAGACTAAAGCACCTGCTTAGGCAGGCGCAGGGACCAGGGTTTGATTCCTGACATGCCGTGCCCTGCCTGTCATCTGTAAGGAGAGAAACCTAACAACTACTACAAGGAATAAGAAGGAAAACACGAGCTTGACTAAGGATAGGGAGACTTCATAATGCTTCAATGAATCTAAAGTTATGAAGTAGACGTTGAGAGTGAGTTTTCTATAAATACCAGGCATGCCAGATATTACATGGCACACTTCTTGAGTTTCTACAAGATCAGCTCCTGAAGATCTCTAAGCTGAACCCTGACACTGTTCCCTTTATTAATAGATATTGCTCTTAATCACTCAAAGGCCAACCCAAGTCATTTGACATAGACACCTACAAAAAAAGGGTAAATCACTAGGGAAAAGGAACCGAGAGGAAACCAGGATGTGGCCTAGTATGTTGACCCCCTCCTGCCTTTCAGCTCTGCATGGCACAATCTTAACTTTGGACAAAGAGTTTCACGACACAGTTGTCACAGATACTGTCCCCAACTACTAACACGCTAGTGCAAATAAGTTACGAGAGGAAATAGACAAAGTTAGCTATTAAGAAGTAGGCTGACCTTATCTTTGACAAAGGGGCAAAACATACTCACTGGAAGAAAGATAGCCTCTTTAACAAATGGTGCTGGAAAAATGGGCTCTCTACATGCCAAAAACTCCAACTTGAACCAGGTCTATCACCATGCACTAAACTAAAGTCAAAATGGATTAAGGATCTAAACCTTAAAGCAGAGACACTAAATTTCCTGGAAGGAAAAGTGGGAGGGACCATTGAAGACATAGGAGTAGGCAAAGGGTTCATGAACAAAAATCAAATCGTATGGGAAACAGTTGAAAGGATTAAAAACTGGGACCTACTCTTACTGAGAAGTATTTTCATGTCAAAAGATATTACCAACAAAGTGAAAAGGCAACCCACAAATTTGTAAAAATTCATGACAAATAAGTACTCAGACAAAGGTCTGCTCTCTAGAATTTATAAAGAACTAAAAAACACTAGGGCCCAAAATTTAAAGACCCAATCCAGAAATGGGCACCCGAGTTGAACACATGCTTCTCAGAGGAAGAAATTAAAGAAGAGAATAAATATATGAAAAAA
>NW_004524819.1:858915-873440 GCF_000260255.1 Octodon degus | reverse complement strand
AAAAATTATAAACAAAATTTGAAATTAGTGCACCCGCGGGACCTCTCCAGACAAAACCCAGGCATGCTGCACGAATGAGACCTTCTCCAGCGCCCTTGGGACCCCTCCACCTCTTTGGAGCCCATTTGCGAAGCCCACCAAGTGAGTGAAAATTTCTGCCGCTCTCTCAAGGACCCCAAACCCAGCACAAGCCGAGGATCTGCTAGTGTGTGGGGGAGTTTCTGTGCTCCCTTGTGCCCCCTGGGCCAGGGGCACAACAGGTTCACTTCCAAGGTCTGCAGCAGGAAGGAGCTGAGCACAACACATAGAAGCAAGGCAGGCACAACTGGATAAATTCAAACTTAATAGATCCACAACTGAATTTCACTAAGTGGTAAGGATGTAACTGCACTAATTTCCCTCTCAGTGTGTTTGTTATCTGGGTAGAGAAATGTTATTGACTTTTGGGTATTGACTTGTATCCTGCTATGCTACTGAATTTGTGTATCAATTCTAGTAGCTTCTTGGTGGAGTTTTTTGTGTCTTCCAAGTAAAGTATCATGTCATCTGCAAATAATGATAGTTTTCTTCTTTACCTATTCTTATTCCTTTACTTTCTCTTGTCTAATGGCTGTAGCTAATGATTCTAGAACTATATTGAATAGGAGTCGTGATAGAAGACATCCTTGTCTTATACTAGATCTGAGAGCAAAAGATTTCAGTTTCTCCCATTTAGAATTATGTTAGCCATTGCATTGTCATAGATGGTTTTTATCAGACTGAAGTAAAGGCCATCTATTCCAATTTCTGTAGGACTTTGAACATGAGTGTTGGACTTTGTGAATGCTTTCAAGTTAACTTAATCTTCCCTATGTATTATTTTCTTTTCTCTTGGAACCATGAGTATATGCACTTTGTGTTTCACATGTGAGAACTTGTTTTCAAGGTACCTTGTCATATACTTGATTGAGTAAAATCTGACTGATGACCTTTGAATTTTATGTATCCGGATATTTGTATACTTCACTGGACTTGAGAAGTTTACTCCTTTTTTTGGTACTGGGGATTGAACTCAGGACCTTGTGCTGACAGGCAAGCACTTATTTCACTAAGATGTCTCCCTGGCCTAGGTAAGTTTATTATTTTTATTCCTTCAAATAGTCCTTCTACCCCTTTGGCCTTCTCAGGTGTTTCTTACACTACAATAACCTGGATATATGTTTTCATACTGTTCAAATTTCTTGTGAACTTTCTTTGTTACTGATCATAAATTTTTCCATTTCTTTCTCCTACTCTTCAAATAGGCCATTTCAACCTCACTAATTCTTTTCTTTGATCATTCTGTTACTCATGCCTTCTAGCACATTAAAAATTTTGTGATTTTGTTTTCCAACTCAAATTTTCTGTTTGTTTGTTTGTTTATTTGTTTATTCAGAGTCTCGCTGTGCCGCTCAGGCTGATCTTCAATTCACTTTGTAGCGCAAGCAAGTCTCAAACTCACAAATCCTCCTGCCTCTGCCTCCTGAGTGCTGCAATTACAGGCATGTGCTACCATGCCTGGCTTTTGTGATTTTTTAAAAAAATTAATCATGTCACTTAAATTTCTCTGTTAGAGGATTGAAACAGTTTTCTTTATTTTCGTTAAGCTCATTGGGTGTCTTTAAAGCCATAGTTTAATTTTTATGTATTTAGGAAAGGTCTACAGGGTTCACAGTCTTTCACTACACAGATAGAACTCAGAGTGATTCTCCTGTCTTCAGCCTTCCAAGTGCTGAGATTACAAGCATGCACCACCAAACCCAGTCTCAATTGCCATCTTGGCCAGCACAGCATGCGAGGGATCTAACCCCAGTCCCTGTGTCTGCCAAAGCCGGTACTTTAGTCTGCTGAGCTCTCAGGTTAGAACTAAAGCCAAAGTGTTAATTCACTATCTTAAAATTCTGCTCTACTGCTTACTGCCTTGTCACTTTCAGGCACATTATTTTGAGTACCAGATGAGATGGTGGTTTCCTGAAAGTTCTTGATGTTTGTTGCCATGTGACATCATCTATGTATTAAGAGGTTAAACATTTCCAGTCTTCCTTGTTGGGCTTTATCTGTGCCTGTCTTTACAAAAACCCTAATATACTTGTTTTTTTTCTCTCAGCCTTAAATCACTTTCACTATTTCAGCACTAGATCGCATCGAGGTCCAGCTATGCCAGCAGTCTGCTCTTGGGTCTTTGGTTTCAGTGTTAGAGGGTAATGTAAACCCAGAACTGCCCAAAATATTCTGTTTGTTGTATAGAAAGAAGTAGGAAAGTACTGCTAGAGTGTCATCTGTTCCCACAAGCCTCCTCCTGGGGCCAGAATGAGTCTGTATGCATCACTTACAGTTACTTTCTTGTGGTCAGGCATTGCAGGATTCTGCCAAACTCATAAGTCACCATGGATGGATCAGAGCCAGGTTCCTTCATTACATCTGTGATCACTACAAACACTAAGGTGTGTCATGCCTTGGGGCTGCAGCCCACTAGGACCAACACAGACCTGGGTTAGGGCCAAGATCTGCACCTGTCTGAGCAGCTGCCTACTGCTGAAATGGATTTGTAGACCAAGGTTGCTACAACCAGCCACAGGTAATATGAATATAAATGAAAGTCTGAAATACTGGAGGCACATGTGTTTTCTTACCACTGGAGCTATTTTAGGGGCTCCAACCACAAGCTGACCTGGGGAGACGACCTTTCAGTGTTAGGTTTTACTAGCCAGAATGAAGTTTCAGAACAAAGTCTTGTGCTCACAACACAGTTCTACCCCAGCAAATGAGATATTGCATAGCACCATGCTCCCTGGGGTTGGCAAACTGCTGCAAAAGCAGTTCCTTGGTCAACAAGGCTGGTGCTAAACCGGGTATCCTATAGCTTCACAGTTTCAGGTACAGCCTGTGCTACAGTTGGTATTAATGCAGGCTAAAGCACAAGTCCCTTCCACTGGGGCAAAAGTCTCTCTCTGCACATTTCCAAGGTACTTCTAAAGGCTTGTCTGTGAGTACTCACTTGTCAGTAGCTGTGGTGCCCAAAGTTGTGGCATGGATAGTGGTGACATTCCCTTGGCCAACAAAGTTAAAATTAAACTGATTCGGCCATAAATTTCATAGATATGGAGAAATGCATATTTTCAAGAGGAAGGTAAATGTTTTCCAGTTCCTTTTAAGGCTTGAAGTGATTTGGCCAAAACTCAGATCTGTCTCATGGATACAGTGCCTTTCCTGATGCTGGAGCTGGATATAGGCTCTGTCTGTGAGCTCTGGCCTAGGTGCATGCTTTCAGCATGTGGGAACAGGTGCTGGGATCTTAGACAAAGTCCTTGCTAGCATTTGGATCCTGCTCCCCAGAAGGTGGAAGCCTACTTCCTACTCTTGTCAAGGGTGGAAGAAAGGGTGCTGGAGGCAGTCTCATTGCTTCTTTTTTTAACACAGTTCTAAACCCTTAATCTATGGGTATTGACCTGGAAGTAGGATTCACCACTAGTCTTAGCTTAGCAATGGTTTCACTGAGGTAGACCTGGTACTGTGTTTCAAGTCTATGACATGAACTTAATTCTCTCCCCTACTCAGAATAGGAGGCAAATCTCTTTTTGCTGGGCTGTGTGGAATCGGCTTGGGGGGGTTGCCAAAAATTCCCCTTCCTTTCTTCAATGCCCGATTTCCTTTATTTGTACTATTAACAGGAAGTATGATATTTCTCCTGCATTCAGGAGTATGGGTTTCTCTTCCAAACCACCACTTGTGCTGGTAGTTTGATACATGAATAGGTGTTCACATTAGTGCATCTGTGGGGAGACAGCCCAGAGATTCTTATTCAGTCAGAATCTAAAGGTGCCTTCTGAGTGAACTGTTTGAAATAACTGAACATATTTAACTTAAATTGCTTGGTTTTTTGGAATGTCTTGGAATGCCTTGCCAGCTCTGCTTTAAAAAGATGTCCCAGTACTTTGGGAAAGACTATGTGACCTCCCAGCATCAGGTACCAGGGACCACTGGGGACCAGACAGGCAGTGTTTATAACCACTCATCTCTTCAAGTACTCCAAGGTCCTTCCTCCAAGGTCTGCAGCTGGTGAGGCCAGTCCTCTGCTGTATTTCTCACTCTCAGCTTGTTTACTATAAGCCACAGACCCACAATCCATGCCAGTCTCCCTTCTGACCCTGGCACCATGGAAGACCTTCACACTCCCATTCATATCCCATTATCCTTGGGCATATCTAGACCTCTGAATCCCATATGGACTCTCCAAACATCCACAGTCTGCCTTCTCTCTGATTGCACTTGTTCTTCTCCTCCTAGGAAAAGTGAAATCTGGTGGGATCACTGGACAAGTATCTTTTAGAGTCACTGATGAAAAGAGGTAAAGGCCCCAAATTCCTTGGTATCTCACCCATTGAATCAGGCTTTCCCAAGTTTAGTTCTGGGGAGGACATTAGAGCATAGAGGATTGATCTCTAGCCACTCAGGGACAGGCTCTGGATGGCTTACAGTGTGTGCTTTTAACCACTGAGCTTTTATCACCCCCTTCTGTGGCTCTGTCCTTTTCTGTGCTCTTGTCATGTCTCCTGGGCTACACAGAGATGTTGAGCAATAGGAAATCAAAACTTTTTGTAAGAGACATAGGATATTCAGTACCTGATATGCTTTTTGGATAAGGAATTTGAGTACAATACCTTAAAGTAAAAAAAATAGGGATACTACTTCAGTTGTGTTTGTTATTCATCATTAAATCTTCCCCTTCACCAATAGTACTTCATCTCTCACTGTGAAATCTAAGGGCTTTCCTTAAAGCTCTGAAGGTACTTCCATTGCATCTTAAATTAAATTGCCCTCCCCACACTCCACAATCTCACTCATTGCTATCTCTTCATTTCCACTTTTCCTCACTTAACTCTGCCCAACACAATTTACAGCATTTCTTCATGGAGGCCTACTGTGCCTACTGTTTACTTCTATGTATGAGTTTGATTCCTTGAACTTGTCTGAAACCTGACTGAGGTTGAGAATATGTCTTCTATCAGCTTTGTAGCCCCACATTGCCTTATATAGAAAGCCCTCCTCAACTCTGTTATGGTCTGGAGGAGCTCACATTTGTAATTCTTGGGAAAAATTATTGGAATTTCAATAACTATATCCAATGTACCACTTCCAGTGGAACACATGGTGAGAATAAAGATACTAAGGCATGTTTCTAGTTTCAGGGAGCCTAAAATGTTCTAAGTCTAGTCAGAACAATGTCTAACTGGAACAAAGGCCTTGACCCAGGTTCTGTGATGGGTCAAGGCCTTTGTTCATGAAGAGAGAAGTGGCTCAGAGATGAGTGACTTTGAGAGTGGTGGGAAGTATGTGAGTTCTGTGAGCTAGGAGAGGTAGGAAGCCAGATATCACCTCAGCAATATGCAGAGAGATATGTAGAAAGTGTAATCACGTGTCACAGATTGGGGAAATATCTAGTTTTTTGGCGTCCTTGCTTTAGATTTGATGTCTAATCCATGCCCTGAGAAGTCATAGCCTCTTTTCTTGAGGCTCATTCTCAGTGTGGCTTCCTCAGCCCAACTCAAACATACTTCATGGGAGCTGTCAGTGCATCACTGTGCTTCAAGGACTACACATTAGCACTTTGGCTAGACCCATTTTGCATCACTTAAAGCCAATTGAGAGGATAAGGAAATATTCTATCCAGTTCTGTACATAGTAATATATGTAAGTAGGGCAAAATGCTCTTCTTTCAAAGAGAGCCATCCAGGTGGTCTTCTACAACCAGTACAGAAGGGACCACATTGTAGGTGTTTAGTAAATATTTGTGGATTGATTCATTTGGAAGACAGATTATCTCCATGTCCTCTACTAATTCAGCCTCCATTCCCTATTTGCTTATTCTCCGAATCTTTAAAATTCACATTCAATGTCTATCTACCCCTATATGCCACGTATGGGTCTGGATTGGGTGCATATTTTAGCGCTACCTGTTCCCTGTTGTGTGCCCTTCTGCCAGATGTATTCACCTATCTGTGTCTGTTTCTACAAATCAAACTGAGGTAGCTCTAAAAGTTCATGAGAGAGGTACATAATACAATACACATGCGGCAATTAGATTAGTGTCTGGTACACTAGCCACATTTAGTTTGCCAGCTACTAATGGATACACTGAGCTGGGCATGATGGAAGAAACCTGTAATCCCAATACTTGGGAAGCTGAGGCAGGAGGGTTGCTGAGCTAACCTGGACTACATAGAAAGTTCAAGGTCAGCCTGGAATATATAGCAATAACCTGTCTCAAAAACAAAACGAACACAAAATTGAACTTGAAACATTTCCCTCACTTACCTGATAATGTCAATTTTACTTTATGTTATCTGTATCTCAAAGATGTATTCACACATGCGTGGTAAGATGCTATGCCTTAAATGTGATAGTTTCCTTTCTACTCATTTCATCATGTGTTTTCAAATGTCTAATTCCTGCCAATTGGTGGACAATCACATACTCCACGGCCAGCAGGTGACGGTGTTTGCTCAGTCACGCAAAGAATGCTCAGAGCCCAGCATGTGCTGAGGTTGCAGTTTTGAAGTCCAACAAGGCCTAAGGTTCCTTTTTGTATAAAACTGCATCTTCTTTATTTTGCATACTTTAATTTCAGAACTAAATAAATAAATAATAGAATCACATTATGTAACATCCAACACTGCTGTCAAATTACAGAGCTCAAGGTGCTTGATTCCTGTTTTCAACATAGGGCAGGAGAAACAACTAGACATCAGGAGAGGAAATGATATGGAACAGGGTCACTAAGGCTAATGGGGCAGCCTTGGTGATACCATAAAGAGGTTACAGATTTTCTACAGTGGAAGCTCATAATGAATTCTTACATCTGACATGCCTCTTTTTCCAGTTGAAGGGGAGGGATCTCATCAGGAACTCTGGGCTCCTCCATAGTCACCCAATCTTTATCAATGCCGCGACCCAGCTTGATCATGTGGTAGCTGCAGTTTTGCTGGGAGTGGGGGTCCTCCAAGGAGAAGCCAGAAGACAGCAGTACTGTTTAAAGCAGCAGCCACAACATACCCTAGAAACTCCTGTCATTCTTGTTAGCTTCAACCTTCTGTTGCAGCATAAGGGAAAGGAACAAAAAGTGATAAAGAAGAGGTAGATAAGAATGGTTAGAAGGCCAAAATTGAAGACATAGGCTCAGATGAGGAGGATGACACTGGTAAGAAGAAAAAGAAAACCAAGGAGATTACGAAGAAATAGATTGATCTCAAGAACTGAAGAAGACCTAGCCCATTTGATTCAAAAATGCTGATGACATAACTCATAAGCAACATGGAGAGTTCTACAAGAGCCTCACTAATAGCTTGGAAAACCATCTGGCAACCAAGCATTTCTCTGTGGAAGGTAAACTGGATTTCTGAGCATTACTGTTCATTCCTTGGCAGGCTAGATTTGACCTATTTGAGAATAAGAAAAACAACATCAAACCTTATGCCTATCATATGTTCATCATAGGCAGTTGTGGTGAGTTGATCCCTGAGTACCTGAATTTTATGAGACTTGGTCAACTCAGAGGATCTGCCCCTGATCATCTCCTAAGAAATGTTCCAAGCAGATTAAGGTCTTAAAGTCATCTGCAAAACTATGGTTAAGAAATTCCTTGAGGCCTATGCACATGAGACTTTGGAGGGCATTAGATATAAACCAGAAGAGTCTTTCATGGCTTGTGGCCTCTGTCTAAAATTCCACTGATGGGGTGGCTGAAACAAGAGGAATATATTGCCACCTACTGAGCATCAAGATGGCAGAGTGGTAAGCGGAAGAGAAACAGCTTCTCTGAGAGTTACCATCCAGACACTGAATTATAACAACATAAAGAAGACTAAAAAAATGGAAGTTGGTTCCTTGGATGGAGAAAGATGTAAACTGAAGCATGAATTGAAGCAAATTTGAAGCCCATGGGGAGAGTAAGGGCCTTCTCACTGAGATGTGACTCACTGCACATGAGGAGTAGTTCAGACTTGTAGACACTCAGTGACTGCTGACAATCACAGAGAGATGCCAGTGGAAGGAAGCAACACAGGTAAAGGGTTGCACTAACTGGCAGTGGGTGTGGAGGGCTCAGTAGTCCTGCTTAAGACAGCAATCAACCAGAAGCCATCTTGGAGAGGGGCAAACTGAACTCAGAACTCAGGGTAGCTGTTGGTTCCATCTATTGGCTCCCAGCTGGGATAAGGCCTGGGAAGGATGCATTAATACCTGCAGGCCAAAGAATCTGGTCTCAGCCAGGAGATATAGGCTCACTGAGATTATCTACTACCCCATCAAAAAAACTACTGCTGGCTTGTTGGGATGCATTAGCATAGATCAGTACTCTTGCCTCCACATATTGTCTACCAGTGACAGCAGAGACATACCTGGAGGTGGAATTTTTTCTTTTTCTTTTTGTCTCTCTTCTTTTTCCTGTTTGCTTTTTGTTGTTGTTGTTGGTGGTGGTGGTGGTTTTGATTTTGATTTTGATTTTTGTTTATTTCTCTTACATCGTTTGCTCTTCTTTTTATATGAGTGTATGTTGTAGCTAGCCTCTTTGTGGTTGTGGTTCTTTCTGTTCTTTTTACTCTTCATTCTCTCTTTCCCTCCAGTCTTCTGCACCTGTTTATCAAAGATAGTATAATTCTCTTTTGTCCTCCAGCCTTACTTCTAGTCTTTTCTCATTCTTCAACTTCTCCATTTTCAACATAACCCATTTTAAATTTTAACCTCTGAGTGCAAAATTGACATATTAATGACTATCATTCTGCATATAATTTTCTTATTTGCTTTAGACATTGTTATATAACCACAGATCTAGTTCATGTGTTTAAAGGTGGAAAATTAATGGTTATCTCAGTCTGTCATTTTCTAGGCTGTGTTTGATTTTATTTTCATTACTGATGGTACCACTATGACCAAAAGTGACATAATTGTTTTAAACATGTGTTCATCCTGGTATTTCAAGACTGAGATTGACTAAGGGTCACAGAAAATGCTGTGGCACAGTGTCAAAAATGTGGCTGGGCCAAACAGGCAGTAACTCTTCATCCCCAACAAATTGAGGACATAAGATCTTTTTTGAAAGACTCAAAATCTAAAATCTAGCTATACCCAGAAGATAATTCAGAGTAATCATTTCCTAAGGGTTTTAAATACTAGCAATAAAGCCACCCACTATAGGCAATTTACAAGTATCATTATCATCTCAGAAATTAAACTAAAATATTAAGCTAAAAAAAGAAGACACTTACACAAGATGCACCCCCAGACATGCAGTTCAACAAAGGCAAACCCAGAGGGTGATAAAGTGGAATAGTCTGAAAACCACTCACCTGAACTCTCTTAAGTGGTAAAACAAAGCAACTGAATGAGAGTCCAGAAAAAGTCAAATCAGAAAAATATTTCTCAGATAATTGCAGAGATGGTGTCCACAATGAAAACCATGCTAGTGAGGGTAGAGTAGACACAGACAAAAAGAAGAAGAGCTTAAGAAAATCACAAATTCTCAGCATAGGAAAGAACTGGAAAGCAGATTCAGGCAGATTCAAGTAGATACCTAGAAGAAGAATAATTCCATTGAAAGTACTTACATAGGATTAAGCCAATATAAGTATGGAATATCAGATATAGAAGACAGACTTGCAAAGAAAGATGTCTTAAAAATATCAAGGGATCGTATGAAATCAATACAACAGCTTCTAGTTGAGGGAACGAAGAATAACTTAAGATTGATGGAAGTCAATGAAAAAGCAGAAAATAGCATGAAATGAGGGGTGGGGAGATAGCACAGTAGAATAAGTGCTTGCCTGGTCCTGAGTTCAATTCCCAGCTCTGAAAAAAAAAAAGAAAGAATGAAAGAAAATAGCACAAATGATACAAAAATACCATTCACAGTCATCATCTCAGAAAACTTTTCTGGTACTGAAAAATAATTTCACACAGAAGTGAGGCATATAAAACTACAGTTAGTCACAATCACAAAAAACGTACAGTCAGACATATCATAGTCAAGATTACAGAAATTCAACACAAGAATAGAATCTTCAATGCTGTTAGGAGGCCGGGGATATAGGTCAGTGGCACAGCACTTGCCTGGCAAATGCAAGGACCTGAGTTTGTTTCTCAGTATCCAAAGGGGGGAAAAAGCTGGTAGGTAAAAGAAACAAATCACTTATAAGGGAAATACCATCAGGATCACAGCTTAGTTCTTAGCACAAATATTTAAGTAAAGGAGAGTTTGGCATGAAGTATTTTAAGTTCTAAAGAAAAACAAACTTTAACAAAAATTGATGTGCCTCACAAAGCTATCTTTCAAAGCTGATGGAGAAATAAGATATTTCAACAACAGAGGACATCTGAGGATATTTATAACCACCAAACCAGCACTACATGTTTTGAAGGGCATTCTAGAAAGAAATAACAGGGACTATAACTCCATGAACCTCAACAGAACATAGTTCAATGGCACAAGCACCTGCCTGTTAAATGCAAGGTCCTGAGTTCAATTACCAGTACCAAAAAAAGGAAAAAAAAAAAAGAAGGTGAAAAAAGTAGATTTATTGGCTTTATCATTTTTTGGAACATCATAACAATTTCAGTTTTCACACATCACCTGCAATGGCTATATAATTAAAAGTAGGGCAAAATGTAAAAGAAGAAGAAGGCTAAAGAAAGCTCAAAGTGACTACAGAGAAGGCAAAAATAAAAAAATATATAGGGTATGGAGTGTTGAGATAAAGAAGATCATTTCACGTTTACTTTCATATTAGGTACATGTATCAAAATACAGTTTCTTTGGCTAAGAAAATGCCCACATGATCAATTCTAACATATAGTGTACCTTTTAAAAAAATTTTTTTTCAGAACCAAGGATTGAACTCAGGCCCTTGCGCTCGCCAGGGAAGCACTTATTCCACTGAGCCATCTCCCGGATGCTTATAGTGTACCTTTTGCAGATAAAAGGCACCAGGTAAGTCTTCATAGCAGCCGTTGCTAGACCTTGCTGCAAATAAGTATTTTCTTCTCTATTCTGGCTCTGGCATGTCCAATCTATGGCCCTAGATAACTACTAACATAACCTCATGCAACTATTTACTTTTAAAATTATTATATCATTTTTAGTGATGCTAACTCTACCTCTTGTGTCCACCATACACAGTCACCTGAAAACCCATGTACAGCTTTACGTGATGGTGCAAGTCTATCATTCCAGCACTGAGTGCTGAGGCTGAGGCAAGAGTACAGCAAGGTTGGAGCGAGCTCTGCATTTTTCCAACTTAACAAGACCTTGTCTCAAAATTTAAAAATATAAAAGGACTGGGGATGTAGCTCAGCACTGAGACCCTTGGTTCAATCACCATTATTGAAAATAAAACAAAGACCAAACACACCATGAGTAAGTGTATGAAAGCTTATACATACTTGTATGATATGGTGAGTAAAATACAATAATTTCTGATAAGAATATTCCAACCTATCTACATAGGTGTGTATTATTATTAAGTATATATGTAAATTTTTCTACTTAATTATTATACTTGCCTCATTATTTTGTACAAAAATTAATAAGTTAAAATGAAAAATAAAGAAAATGTAATTACTTATGAACATCAACTATGGTATTTATTTTTATATTTAGCCCACGATAATTTCTCTTTCTTCACTCAGTGAGACCCAGGCAAAACAAATAATACCTATGGTATAGGTTAGGGTGTTAATCAAGGCAGCATACTGTACCTGAGATCAATGTCCTCCGGAAGTATATCATCTCAAAAGGGAAAAGAAAATTGCTATTAATCCTTTGCTTGCTGCTGTCTGCCTTGTAGCTCTTAACGCCACTTATCTCTGGAAATTGCTTTTTACTTGATTGGCTTCCCATTAATCTCCCTTTCAACCTTCCAATAAATCCACTGTACTGAATTTAGTTATACACTTCTCCAGAACAAAATCTCATCATGATATTCTCCTCTCACTGTATTTCAGTGCGTAGGAAGAATAGCATTTTAGTTGAATATAATTTAACAATTGAACACCTTCCACAATTTTCTCTTAATCTTCTTTTTCAACTCCATCTGACTTTGTACTCCTTGTGCTCCAGCATGAAGTTGTAGCTATGGTTTCTAAATATGCTATTCTCTCCCCAACTTTTTGTATCAAAGTTTGCTTCTAAGCCTATGTGTGATCCATAACCCTCCACTGTCATGTCTAAAATGGTTATCAATACATCTTCTGTGACTTTCTTCAAAATAATTTTTCATATGGAACCTGTTAAATGCTGCTACAAGCAATCTACTTTTTTTTTCTTTTTACCTATGAGTATGGAAAACTTAGCATTTTTATTATATACAACTTTTTTCTATACCTGGCCCTTCACTTCTAAGGTCTTCCCAGGTCCTATATAGTCCCTATTAAAACGTAGATGTTTTATGTGCATTCAAGAAACACTTTCAAAAATTAAGACTTTAGGAGTGTGTGGGAGAGCTTCCAGCTAAGCTGCGCTTGAAGGACGTCCCTGTACGAGACCAGGTGCAGCATGGGTGAGACCCTTGTCCAACCACTTGGAACCCCACCACCACTATGCAGCCCCAACACCAGCCAGCCCGCCGAGTGAGAATTTCTGCCGCATTCTGGGGACCCCCAGATCCAGTCCTAGCCCAGGTCCGATGAGTGTGTGGGAGAGATTCTGGCTACCTGCGACGGTGGGACCTACAGGTCCAAGCCTGGGCACAGTGTGGGTGAGACACACTTCCACCTTCTTGGGAGCCCCACAACCACGTGGAAGCAGCCCACCCCCATGCCAACCCAGTGAGAATTTCTGCCATGTTATGGAGACCACAGATCCATCCCTAGCCCAGGGCTGGTGAATGTCTGGGAGAACTTCCTCTCACCCCTACTCCACCTTGTGCCCTCCAGACTCAGCTCAGGCCTGGGATACAGGCCTGGAGTGAAACTCTGCAGCTACAATAGCTGCAGACAGAGTAGGGGACAGAACCACCACACTAGTCCAGGAGCAGAACAGCTTGCCAGAGATGCTCAACAGGTTCATTACCAAGGGCTGCAGCAGGAAGGAGTTAAACACAGCAGCAAGACCCAAGCCAGGCACAGCTGGATAAATCCAAACTTTGTAGATCTGCACCTGAACTTCAATAGGTGCTAAAGTTATAACTTCACCAAAGCTCTACACAAAGGTAAGAAGACAGTGCTACATAAAATGACAAAGAGAAGTACAAAAATGAATTCTCAGATACCAAGCCCACCCATAACAAGTACAGAGGACACTAACACAAAACAAATTGGGAATGACACAGCTGAAATCAATGAATCAAAAGCTTCTGAAATAAAGAAAAATCTGCACAAAGGTATAGAGGAACTCAGAATGGAAATGAAAAAAGAAATCCCTGAATTAATAGGATCTGCAGTAAAGAGTCAAATGCAGAAACATATGGAAGAAATCCAATGTCCAAGCAGAACAAGTGCAGAGGACACCAGCTCAGCTCAAATGTATGAATTAATAATGTCAATAGTAAATAAGCAACAGCAGAAAGTCATAGAGGAACTCAGAGTGGAATTATTTTCTACTAGCTCAGCAGAAATGTATGAATTAATAGCATCGTTAATAAATAAGCAACAGTAGAAAGTTAAAAAGGAACTAAGAGTGGAATTATTTTCTGAAACAAAGAAGAATTCTCTGAACTCATAGCATCTGAAGTAAAGAATCAACTGCACAAACAGTAAGAGGAAAGGAATCTAAAAAACACTTAGGTAAAAGAATTACTAACTGCTTCTAAAAAAATACATTGATAATAAAAGAGAGGAGATTAGAAAAATGACGGATTACTTGAATGAGCAATACAGGAAAGAAATAGATCGCATGAAGCAGAATCAAAGAGATAAAAAGGAACTTAAAATCTCAATCACAACCATATGAGTGAAAGTGAAGACACAGTTTCATATCTTAAAGATGCTGATGTAGCTAGTGAAAACGTAAGAAAAGATATCATAAGAGCGCAGGCCAAGCGAGTGAGTGGGACGACCCAGGGCCGCGGGATCCTGAATAGACTCAGAGAACAGGGCCAGGGAGTAAGTGAGACAACCCGGGGCCTGGTGGGATCCTGAATAGACCCAGAGCACAGGCCTGGAGAGTGAGTGAGAGGACCCGGGGCCACAGGATCCTCATTCGAACCAGAATGCAGGTCCAGCAGGGAAAAATCTAATATCCAATACCACAATTTTAACAAGAGACTTAACACACCCTTATATCAAAAAGATAGGTCAATCAGACAAAAACTTAGCAAAGCAACAACAGAACTGAACCATAGTTTGAAACAAATGGACTTGATGGACATATACAGAGTGTTCCACCCAAACACAGCTGAATACACATTTTTCTCAGCTTCACATGGGTCATTTTCTAAAATAGACCACATACTGGTCCATAGGTCATGCTTAAGTATATGCAAGAAAACAGAAATTATCCCATGCACATTATCTGACCA
>NW_004524819.1:833658-841004 GCF_000260255.1 Octodon degus | reverse complement strand
GGTTAAGTTTAACAGCCTAGGTTACATGGTACTCTTCTGGAGGATTAACAACCTATGTTTACATACCAAAAATTAGAGAAAAGGAGGGTCGCAAGGGGAGGCAACATTTTGGTCCTAGCCTTCCAAGGTCAATTAAGACTCAGGGGCCAGTGGGATGGCTCAGTGGAATAAGTGCTTCCCTGGCAAGCACAAGGGTCTGAGTTCAATCCCTGGTTCCACCAAAAAAAATACATAGAGAGAGTCAGGACATATGAGAACTTGTACTGTAATGTCATGTAAGTCAGTTGTTTCCAAAATTTCCTGATCAAGGAGATTATGGGGCAAAAGAGGATAGTGATTGATGATGTAGAGTGTGCCTGAGGAGAGTCACATGGAGGGGAAACATTCTCTCAGGCTTTCACAGAGAGCACATTGGCCAAGCAATGGCCGTGACTCATCCACATGGTTGACACTGACAAAGGTTCTACAATCTGAGGTACAGGGTCCCAAGATAAATCCTTAGGGGATTTGACTGACCTCATCAGATCCAGAAGCTACAACTCTTGTTTCATAGGTCTTGATTCATCTTGGTCTTAACCATCCAACAGAGAAGTATAAAAACAAAGGATAGGAAGTAAAGTCATGTTGTTATGTTGAGCTGTAGGGGACTCAGGTCAACAATTTCTGACATTGCCAGCCAAGCAGAAGACCCAAAATATTATGGAGTACTGGACTGTTAGAATACTTTGCTGAGTTTACACACTATAATACTCAAATGATGGAATGAAACAAAAAAGGGGATACAGATGAATGTCCATTTTGTATCTGTGTATTCAAAATGGTTAGGATATATATATATAGATACATTCTCTTAATGAATAGAGGGATTTGTTCTAATAGTGTTTGTAAATAGGATATCATGTCTGCATCTTATGTAGCAAATAATCACTAGGAAGATAGTATGCAATGTGTTATTTTAAACTGTCTCATTGCTATTTTTTTCTCAATAAAATTATAGAGAAAAAATAAAGAGAGAGTATGCAATGTGTTAGTTATTGAAACTTTCCTAACAATTTGATTTGAATGTGTCTCCTTGTTATTTGTTTCTCAATTAAAATATGGGGAAAAAAGTAAGACTACAGCGAGGATATCATGCAGGAACAACTTAGTTAATATTTTGTCAGCCATAATGAAAATTTTCTATTTGGTATTTATTTGTAAGTGTTCACTTGTCAAAGGAAACCAGAGTTGATAAAACATTTTTGTACACCTTGGTGAAGATAATAATTAGTATCCAGATATGCTAAATCTTTTCTATAGAGGTTAAAGGCAAAGAGGAAAATAATCAGAATTGGAATTGTAAATAAATTGATGTTACTGAGGTATAAAATTATTTTTAATATAATTTTACTTTGAAGAGTTAAAACAGAAGCCAAACTAATAGAAAAAAATGATGGAAACAGGGCAGAAAATTATTTGAAATGTATGATCATTTAAAGTCAGTTTTCCTGCCATTTGGATAATGTATTTTAGCTCATTAGTAAAGAGCTCTGTCTTTATTTTTGTTAGAATACTGTTTCCCCTCACTACCAGGGAAACAGGTTGCTGACTATGTCTTCTTCTGCTAACAGATTAATTAAACATAAGCACTGGTGAGAGAAAAGCAAGGCTTTTTAATTCTTTGTTTTAAAGAGAATTAGAAAAAGAAAAAAAAAGATAAAGAATTTCTCAAGATGATAGGGAATGAATAATGGTTATTGTATTGCATATCGTCATCTTCAAAGTAATTGCTCTGATTACCAGATATAAGTATGCAAAATTGATCAAATAGTATAAGCACTATCTGTCCTTTTCAATGGCTTAGAAGATTTAGTAGATATTAATAGCACAATTTATCTTAGCTACCTTGTGTGTGTATATATTTTTTTCTCTTCCTTCTGTTCTTCTTTCCCACATTCCAGTTGTTCTTCCTTTATTAAAAGTTTCTTAGGGGCTGGCCAAATAGTTCAGCAGATTAAAGTACCTGCTTAGGCAAAGTCAGGAGCCAGGGGTTCGATCCCCAGGCCTCCCATGCTGGACCCACCCTAGGGGCACGTTGAGACAGCAATCAAGACTGGGCATGGTGGTGTGCACCTGTAATCCCAGCACTTGAGTGACTATAAAGAGGTGAATCACTACGAGTTTGATTAGACCATGAACATCCTGTAGACCCTTCCCCAAATACAGAAAACAAAAGTTTCTTTCCCTTTTGCATCATCTATTGTACCTTTTGGATCTTATTTTCTGTTTCAGTTTCTTACACTAGTGAGACAATACAGTGTTTACACATGTGAGTCTGACTTATTTCACTTATGAGTATAGTCTAGTTTCATCATTTACCTATAAAAACCTTAAATTTATTTTCTTTACAGTTGAGTAGTATGTCATTATATGAAAATAACACATCATTTTTTATCCATTCCTTATTTGATGGACATTTGAGTTGGTTCCAGGATTTAGCTATTACAAATTGCGCTGCTATAAACATGGGTTCACATACATCACTGTGGTATGATGCTTTTAATTCTTCTGTAAAAACATCCTGAAGAGAAATTGCTGGGTTGAATGAAATCTCCAATCTTAGTTTTTTGAGGAATCTCCAAAGTGCTTTCTCTGGTGTTTCTATCAATCTACACTCCTACCAACAGTGGAGAAGTTTACTTTTTCTCCACAGTCCTGCCAGCCTTTATTATTAGTTGACTTTTGATGATAGCCATTCCTTCTGGGATGAGGTGGAATCTCAACGTTTTAATTTGCATTTCTCAAATGATCACTTGTGTTGAACCTTGTTTCATGTATTTATTTGCCATTTGTATTTTTTCATCTGAGAAGTTTTCATTCATCTCTGATGCCCATTTTTGGATTGGGTCTTTGAATTCTGAGGGCCTGCTTTTTAAAAACATCCTTTATATGTTCTAAATAGAAGACAGCTTTTAATTCTTAAGCTTGAGCATGAGGAAGGCAGCACATGGTGAACAGGAATTCTAGGTTTATTCAAGCAAAGGAAAAATGTGTTTAGCTTTTGTGGCATATAGGGACAGCAATCTGTTCTTACTATGTTGCTGTATGTGAAGGTGGAGTTCTGTTGTGTCTACACTTTCCATCATGTCTCTTCATGCAAAGTATGACTCATTATCGTACTAGGTCTTTGCACTCTGGTATGATTTTCATCATACTAATAAGGTAAAGAGTATTATAGAATATTTTAATGACTATTCTACAGAAGTGCTTGACCCTATCACCTGGAATTCCCTCCTTAATTCCTTTTTTCCTATTTTTTACGGAAGGGTCTAAAGGGTGTTCAGGGTCTCACTACTAGATCAGACTCATAGTGATCCACCTGTTTACAGCCTCTCAAGAACTGGGATTACAGGCATGTGCCACCATGTCCAGTCTTAATTGCCTTGTCAGTGCACCCTGGAGGTGGGTCCAGCATGGCAGGCCTGGGGATAGAACCCCTGGCCCCTGTGCCTGCTCGCAGGCTCTTTAATCCACTGAGTTATTTGCCCGGCTCTTCCTCCTTAATTTCTAATAAAGCTCCTTCTTCGGTTCTGAAGCAGTATAGAGCATCTCCCTGTTCCTGTGGGTTTTGGTTTTAGTGATTTCATTTTGTGATGCCAGGCAACTGAACCCATTGAGTGCTGAGCTGCATCTCCAGCCCTTTTGCATCCTTTAATTTTGGTAGAAAATCATGCTGAGTTGCCCAGACTAGGCTTGAAATTATGATTCTACTGCCTTAGCCTCCTGAAGCAAGAATTATAGGTGTTTGCCATCACACAACACTTGACTTTATTGATCTTGTTTTTCTTGGCTCTGGGTTCCTGGTATTCCATTGATCATCATAGCATTGAGATGCTGAGTTGACTGCCCAACTTCTTTGTCTTCTGGTGTTTATCTTAACTTCATAGTCTTTAAAAGTAGTACAAGTTTTTAAGTCCCAGTTTCCTGGTATGTTTGATAACTCCATATAACTAAGGATTAAATTAACTCCTGTACTATGACAAACAGACCAGACAGTGTTAAGATTACTTATAGCTATTATTGTTAAAATGTTCTGAGAACTTTCATTTATTTTAGGACATTTAATCTTTCTAAATTTTGTGCAAAAACAAATTGTCTTCTTTTATTAAATAAGAAATCTCATGTTTAGATAACTTAAAATTTCTTGTCTCAGATCCAACAGTCAGTAAGTGGCAGAGAAAGTTCAAATCCAGATGTTCTGAGTCAAAATAATATACTTTACCTTAGACAAGAGAATTAATATGACTCATTCCATGAATATCCTTTCTTATATATCACTAGAATTAGCCAAAATTCCCAGTTGTGTTCCTGGTACATATCAAACTGGGAGATAATAGTTGCAATGACAAGATTTACCTGTTTAATCCAGTCTATCTGTTACAAATTCAACAAATAAGCATACTATTCTGAAAATTTTCTATGACTGATTTTTAAGATTAGGACGAATTCTTGTCTCTTAAGGAAATAAAAAATATACCATAGCTTCTTAGAGCTCCAGAATGAAAGCTATAAAGTTGCTTCAATTTTTTTTCATACATTACATTCACTTGCAAGAAAATTTTAAGGTGAACTTCTTCATTCACCTAGATTTTGAAAATTTTCATATCCCAGTAGATCTAAATGAATGTTTCTAAGGAATTCTACTTTTCAGAAAAGGTTGTCTATTCCCCTTGCTTTTTCTTCTCACATTCCCAAAATCATACTTTTGTGTTTATGACCCTTGAATTCAGGGTTATTTAGGAGTCTTTAACTTGATCTCTCTAGGCCTTTTCCTGAATGGAATCAGAAAATCATTATATATCTACTATCTGTTCCTACCAAGCTGCATGTATTTATCAAGTCAAAATTATACTACATTAGGGACAACCCACTTAGGCCCCTCTCTTGTTCCTCTCTCGAACAGGAGCTTTCTTTCCCTCAATAAATATATTCTACTCATAAAAAATTATACTACATGGCTAGGTAAAACCAGCCATATTTATTCATAAAGGGCCACATTAGCCATAGCTCTCTAGAATAACAGAACCAATAGAACATGTGTATATCATAAAGGATTCATTAGTTTGGCTTACACAGTCAGCAGCTGTATCATCCATAGTGGCCATCTACAAATGGGAGAATCAGGGAAACCAGTAGCTGTTCAGTCCAAGAAGCTGAAAGCCTCAGTAGAAGAAAAGCAATGATATAGTTTCAGTCCAATGCTAAAGACACAGAATTTCCCTACAAAGCTGCTTCAATTTCCCACATTTAAAGGCTGAGGAATCTGAATATAATGTCCATGGGTGTTGGTAGCAGCAAATGTGTCATCCACTTAAGAAAAATTGAGCTTACAAAAGAAGGAATGATTCCTCTTCCTCCATTTTTTGCTCCATCTTGGTGCCAAGCATATTGAAAAGTACCACTTTCTTTCAGTCAGGTATTTTCCCTCAGTTTTCTGACTACACGGCAATCATCTCTGGTACCACCTTCACCAACAGACCCAGAAATGTGTTCTACCAATTTACTAGGTAGGAGTCTCCAAATCCAATTAATTGACAACCAAGATTAACCAACACAAATGGGAACGAATATTTAAATCTCAATTGTTACAAATCCTTTAGAATATATCTATGTATATTTCATTGTGTTTTATTCTATACTTGTGACTTATCTTTAAAAGTTGATCTTAGCATAAAAGTCTGAGAAGGTGCTTATGCCACTAAGCCATTTCCCCAGCCCTTTAAAATCTTTCTTTAACAGTCTGTCTCAATGTTGTCGGCTATTTTCATGTGAGGGAAAATTGTCTCTAGTCTTCATGGTTTGCTTCAATATTCTTTGGGGTTTTTTGGCCAGCTCAGCCCACCCTGAGAGTGGGGCTGGGGCAGCATGTGGTGCTGGGGATCGAACTACAGTCCCCTGTGCCTGCCTAAGCTTGCCTACACAGGTGCTTTAGACTGCTGAGCTATCTCACTGGCCCCATGCTTCAATATTCTTTTGCGTTCTCCTTTATTCTTTTCCTGTCCTCTTCTCTGGTTCCCCAAAGTTTGGATGATCATCCTTTGGCTTTCAGTCTTGCTTCTACTATATTATCTTTATTTATGCCTTTTTTCCTTTAGCTCTTTTAAATACAACCCCCTCATACACACACATGGTAAAATCACTCTACTAAGGGGAAACTCACAGCACACAAATACCAGATTTACATTAGATTTTGTTATATAACTATAGATCTTGTTTCTATGGGAAAAGCTACCAAATTCATAGTTATCACAGTTTGTAGGTTTCTAGCCTGTGCCCGATGCTGCTATTATTTCTAGCTGTACTGCTTTAGCAAGGATGTCATACATGTTTTAATCAGTTGTTTTTCTTTGTATGACAGCACTGTGATTGTATGGGGTCATAATTGTCACCAGAATCTAGTAACAAAGAATTTGGTGCTGAGCCATATAGATAGCAACTTACCCTTAGTAAATTGGAAGGGTAATATCTTGGGATAGACACAAAGGTCAATGCCAGCTAAACATAGAATACATCTATGAGGAACAGACATTTCCTACAGAAGTCTCAATAACAGTGATAATGCTGCCTACCATAAGCAATTTGCAAGCATCAGCACAATAAACAAATTAAAATTTAAAAAACAGAAAATGACAATATGTAGAAGAAAAATGCCATCCCAAACTTCCAGCCTGTCCAGGAAAAGTCCAGGAAACAAAGACAGAGAAAAAATAAAGAGCCACCCCTTTGGATTTTCTGAAATGATAAAAGCAAGAGTTTAAAAATGTATGAAGATAATTGCGTACTATTTTTCAATTTCCATGCTCTGGAAAATATCTCACTCAACAGCTAAACCTGACAAAACTTTCCTGATATTGTTTCTGAAAAGTTTAGATGATTAGATACCTTAGTAAGATAAAAACATCTTTCTAGTATTTAAAATCTGCATATCTTTACTGTATTGCTGCAGATGCATGAGACTTACTTTTATTAGGTAATGATGACTTAGATGTTCAGAACCTCACTATTGTGTATCTTGTGAATTCATACAAAGTATTTAGTTCAGTATGTAAATGTGTATATCCAAATCCTGATATGTTTTTTCTGTACCATCTATGTAAACTGAAACATTCACTGAAATCTAAAGCACAATCCAACTAATGAAAAGGAATTCCTTATAAGTGACAAAGAAACATTCTACTATCACAATAACAAATTGATTAGATTTTCCTGAAGTATAAAAATAAATTAGGGCCAGGTAGATAGCTCAGTAGAATAAGGGCTTGCCTGGCAAGCACAGGGTCCTGAGTTCAATCCCCAGTACTGCAAAA
>NW_004524819.1:798031-833558 GCF_000260255.1 Octodon degus | reverse complement strand
AATATTAATACTAGACTGGTTCACCAGAAAGTCTAATCAAAGTTGTTACCAGATATTATACCACAAGAGAAAACCTAATCAACACCCCTGATGTGTCTTGTTGTAAGGCATTAGACTTTATATAACCTAAATTTAAAGTGTCTCTTGATCTTTTCATTTCTTCAATGATTACGTGAAATTATTTATGATATATTCAAAGAAATTTCATACTGGTTACTTATATAAATGAGTTACAATTCATGTGGAAATTATGATCTTGTCCTTTATCTTATATTGACCTGATAGCTTAGAGCCCATCTAGTAGTTATAAATCTTTATTTCCCAACCATACTTATACTACAGTATTTCCTTTGTTCTTTGTATGAGTCTAAAATGTTGGTGAGAAGATGGCCCAACTGAAGAGAGACGAAATGGGCTATGAAGGGTGTATTTCTATCTGAAGACAAAAATAAATATGTCAGGGTTAGTGTAATAGTCATCTTTCCATTGCTGGAACAAAATACCTGTACGAAACCTGGCTCAAGGTTTGAGATATTTCATTTAGTAGTTAGTTGTCTCCCAGGCATAAATGTCCTGGAAGAAGAGTATAGTGAAGGAAAGCTGCTCACTTCACAATAGCTAGAAAGCAGAGCAAAAGGGAAAGGACCAAAAAGTAAGGTGGCCTAGAACCAAATGACTATCAAGGTCACATACTAATGATCAACTCCCAATATTGCCATGATTTCATTATCTACCTTAATCTCATTAAGTAATGAGCTCATCAATGGATTATTCCACTGATGAATTTAGAACCCTCATAATCCAGTCACTTATTAGAAAGCCCATCAGCAACCAAGCCTTCAATGTAGTGAGCATTTTGGAGGAAATGCATTGGTTCTTAACCATAACAGAGAGGAATAGGAGATCATATTTAAATAATAAGACAAAGAATATGAGGCATTGAGTATGGCCAGATTTAAAGGCACTAATTGAATGGATGTTGTACCACTGAGTTTATACCCCTTCACCACAAGGTTGTCACCTAGGAGTGAGACCCTCAGATTTGTGCCCATGCTCATCCTTCTTATATACATGCATCTTACAAACTTTCATTTAGATTTATTCCACTATGTAGAGGATGAATTTAAAAACCATACTGGAATAAGGGAACCAAGTTTGGAGTTTACATGGAAGCACTGAAAAGACATGAAGGCAATAAAAATTGGAGAGGCCAGGACAGATCTGAGCGATATTTCAAGGGAAGGGTAGAGCTACTTGAGTTGATAGTTCAGTGGGTTCAGAGAAAGAAGGAATGATTTCCACATCTGAGAAGAGTGTGCAGCAAAATGATAGTTTCTTGATGTTGGAGTTGATAACACAACAGGAAGAGAATCAGGCCATCCTATAATTAGGCAGGATTTAGGGAGGTCATTCCTCAAGTGTGAATAGTTAAACAATAATGAATAGGACATGGAAAAGGTTGTGTTGAGGTCTGGGTAACATACACATAAGTGTCTGACCATCTTTGTGAAGTAGAACTGGGAAGCTTTCAGGAATAGCATGGGACAACAATATTAGGACTCTGAATTACGAGTTAATAGGTAGTATTTGAAAGAGTGAAAGTGAACTTACCTAAGAAGTGTGTGCTCCTTTCTGGAAGTGCAACACAAAAGGGGGAGAATAAAGTAGCATTGAATCCAAAGTAGAAAATACTGTATTGAACAATTAATTAAAAAAATAGGGCTGTGAATGAAACTCAGTTGTCAAGTATGTGCTTAGTATGTGTGAAACCATATATTCAATTCATAACATCACTAAAGTTTTTAAATATAGTACTATGTATTTTATTTATATTTAGTTTTCTTACCATTAAACAGTTTTATTTTTATTATATTATATTTCATTTTTTTATTTATTTAATTTTTTGTGGTACTGGGGATTGAACTCAGGACCTTGAGCTTGCCAGGCAAGCACTTATTCTACTGAGCTATTTTTCCAGCCCCCATTAAATAGTTTTAAAAAGATAGAAGAACAACAAGACTAGAAAAAGGAGAGAAAGAGTATATTAGTAGAAATTAAATTGTTGAAGATAAAAGCATTTAACGGTAGTTTTATGTAAAAGAACAGGAAAAAATACATTATGACGACAAGAACATAACTCTTGGAAGACATGGAGAAACATTCCAATGACGTGTACTCCCTACTTGTCCAAATTGATTAAGATTAACTCTCAGGGAAGTGTGAACACCTTTACAAAACTAGAAGAACCTCAGTGGTGCACATTAGAGCTATTTATCTCTTTTCCTAAATATAACCCAGGATCACTTTTCTCATACTTATGCAGACAGATGCATGATTTAAGAAATAGCACACTCCAGGTTGGAGGGTCTTCACTGAAGCTTTCTGACCTTCGGTGTTCAGGAAAGAATCTCTAGGATCCTAGGTCTATCTGGACTCATTTTAATATCAGTAAGAAGAGAACAGTAGGGGAGGAAAGCATTTTATGCTGTCTTACTGGCCATTTTAATGGTCCTTGAGGATATCAAACAGATGCTTTTCTTCTTTACCAAAGCTTGGAAAATAAATTTTTCTTGGTCCAGAATAAACTACAGAGGCAACATCAAGACTCAAACATGATTTCCTTGTTTCTCAAATGTGGATGTGTTCTAAAGATAACATTTTTCAACTTTAAATATACTGTATGTTGTGATAGAGTTTTAATGAACGGTACAAAATGGCCCATAATAGACATATGGGGTAGAATGTCACAAGAACATAAAATGAAAATCAAACGAAAATCCTGCATGCTAAAGAACTCTACAGTTTTAGAAAAGAATTGATTGCAATGCAACCTCTATAATAGGTTCTTGGACAATATTTGCAACTTCTCTAAGCTTCTATTTTCTCCTCTGTCCATAGAAATAAAGGTACACTGCACATGCATGGAGGAATATTGTCAGTGAATGAGTCAATATATAAAGTGTTTATTATGTGGGAGTGAGACTTATCAATGACTTCATAAATATATCAGTCATTTTTATTATGTAGAAGATGCAATTTCTCTTGAATTTTACAACAATGCAGGAGATTCTTTGCTTAAATTTGAATTCTATTTCACGATGTGTAATGCTGTGTTCCATACATGTTACAACCATTTAATTAAGGAAGTATCTGGAATTCCCCACAAAGTTCTATTATGAAAAATGTATTCAAATGGCCACTTAATCTGAAGGCTGAAAAAAACCTGGGGATCTAGTAAAAACTGTCCTTACCTGTGTAGGTAGGCTTCATAGGAACCCATGAGCTTTCAAACAGTAAAAATGGAAGACAGTCTAATTTAATCTTTCTCTACTTAAATTGAGACATCCATCTTCTGAGTTCCATATTAAGCCTTGGAAGTCATGAGATTATACCACCACTTTTCTAGTTCTCTAGCTCATACATCAGAGATGGTGAATACTTCTCAGCTTCCATAATTACATAAGTTTGTTCTCATAGTAAGTATGTATCACTGTTGGTTTTATTTCTCCAAAGTATCTTGAGTAATATTATATACGAATGATACTTGAATCTAGATGCTGCACAAAGTGTTTTTTATGTATTATTTCATTTAATCCTTCAAACCCACAACACAGACAAGAAAACTAGTGTTCTTTGTAGAATTGATTTTTTTCCCTTCATATAACTTACCACAATATATATGTGTGCATATTTGAATACTGTGAAACATAACTGTAACGTAGGCAAAGCTTTCTTTTACTTGATATAGTGCAGTCCACTTTTCTGTTTGATGAGGTCAGAGAGGCAGCACCAGTTAAAATCCAGTCAGAAGCATGGTGGTTTGGGCTTTAGTGTCCACAGATTGGGGACTGAGCTGTCCACCCACCTCTCAGTTCCACTGTGCTTACTCTAAATGCTTACAGTGAAGTGGAATATGCTAGATACTCCAGGAGAAGAGTGGCACTATAAGGAAAGAAAGTGAGCTCCATGTTCAACAGCCATTCTTTAAAATATTTAAATCAGAGAACATCACTGCAAGGTCTTGTGAAGATGAACACTAAGGATATGCAGATGTAGGAATCTGAGAAGAGCTTCATTTTAAAAATAAAAGTGGAATGAGAACTAGCTGATGATTTTGTTACAAGACTTTTGGAAATGTACTAACAGATTCTTTTTTGTGTGGCAGAACTGGGGATTGAACTCAGGCCCTTGCCCTTCCCAGGCAAGTGCTTAGTCTACTGAGCCATCTCCCCAGCCCACAAAAAAGTTCTTAGTAAAGTTTTTATTATCCATTATTCTGTCACTTGAAACAGATCCAGTCAATGTAATTAAAAAATAAAAATAAATAGATAAATAGAGAAAGTACATGTTAGCAATTGCATTATTGTAACTGTGACTTTGTGACAGTAACAAACCATAGAACATGCCAAATTTAGCCGTGGTTCTAAAATTATGTTTCATTTATATCCCATTTTTTTTGTTTAGTTTTGTCAGAGATGGGTATTCCATTGCCATTTAAATATTGTAGGTGCATGAATTCAGCAAAGTAATCCAATATACTCCAGTAGTCCATAATAGTAGTGGGTTATCCATAGGACTGGCAATGTCAGAAGTTGTTGACTTGAACCTTTTAAAGATCAGCATGTTAATATGGCTTTATTTTTATACCTCATTTTTATACTTTTCTGCTGGATGGTTAAGACTAAGGTAAGGGGCTGGGGAGATGGCTCAGGTGAGTAAGTGCTTCTCTGGCAAATGCAAGGGCCTGAGTTCAATCCCCATTTCTGAAAAGAAAAAAAAAAGACTAAGATAATGCAAGACATATATAACAAATTGCCAGAAAAGGGCTTCAATCACTAAATGACAGTTAATACTGCTGATCTCTTCAAGTCTCACTGCCTATCTGTAAAAAACCTGCTTGTGTATCACACTGTCTGCATAACTGTTCTATCTGGTGGGGCTCAGACAAGTTAGTGCACAGCAAACTTATAACATATTAAGTGCTTTCATTTGCTAAGGTGTCCATTAATTATGATACATAAACTTGGTCTGGATTAAAAATACCGAGATAGGTGTTGCCATGTGTCTAAGGTGTTAGCTTGGACACTATACATGGTCCCTGGCTCCTTCCTTTGTTGCACTGCTGTGCTCTGCTTCCTGTCCACTGTGAATGAAGAAGCTTTTCTCCTCCATGCCATTCTATCTGCCAAGAGGTTTTCTGACTTGGAACCAGCTTATCATAGAGAAAATTGCTTGAAACAATGAGTCAAATTAAACTTTTCCTTTAGTTGTGGATTTTGGGTATTATGTCTCAGAAACAGGAAAGCTCACCAATATGTTTCAAGAGTTCAACTTGATTGATAGGCAAAAATTGGCACTACTTTGGGACTTCTTGAGATTCCTGCTTTGATAGACAGGTGAATGTTTCATCTAGAACATTCTTAACCTCTGGCTTGTTCTATAGATGAAGTTCTCAGTAATAATCTATTATAGAATATTTTATGATATTATTTGTTTTCTGATTACATTGGCTGGCTCTGTTGAACTGTATCACTCTCAATTTCATACATTGAAGTCATAATTACCAGTACTTCAGAATGTGACCTTATTTAGAAATCAGGTTATTGAAGATCTAAAAGGAAGTGTGCTAGTGTGACCCATGCATTCATCCAGATGTCTTCACAGCAAGGAGATTTTGGACATTACTGACATATACATAGGGAGAATATCAGATGAACATGAAGACAGAGAATGTTGTGTTGCACCTGTAAGCTGTAGAATAGCTCCTTCCCTCACAGCACTCGAAGGAACGAGCCCTAGCAACACTTTCAGTTTCAACTTCTAGCCTCCAGAACTGTGAAATAATAAATGTTCACTATTCAAAACTGCAATTTATGGAACTTTGATGTAACACACTTTAAAAAATGAGTACCACTAGTGATACAAATTGTAAAAATAACATATAAAGTCAGCCATTGTCTATGTCTACTAATAAAATTGTCCTGATGCTAGAAAGGCTTGAAAGCATAATTTTAGAACCATGGCTAAATTTGGCATGCTGTATGGTTTGTTACTGTCACAAGGACACAGTTATAATAATGCAATTGCTAACATGCAATTTCTCTATTTATTATTTGTTTTCTGATTACATTGACTGGATCTGTTTCAAGTAACAGAATAATGGATAATAAAAAATTCATTAAGAATTTGTTAGTAAATTTCCAAATTAAATCTTGTAACAACATTATGACAAAATAATCAGCTAGTTCTCATTGGTTTTAGGTTTTCTGAACATTTGAACTATCTATGGATGTGTGTATGTGAAGGCTTCCTTTTGTTTAGATTTGTATTTTTACAAGACTCACAATTGTCATTTTAATCATTTTAAAATCTAGGTATTATGGGAAAAATGAAATATTTTCTCCTACAATTCATTTTTTTCTTTTTAATCTTTATTTGAAATCAGTAAAATGCACTTTCTACATTTTCAGAGAGAATACCTGCATGTATGTGAAATAATTTATTTTTAATGCTTCCTACCTTGTCTTGGAAACTTATATTTCAATGCTTTATTCAAATTGTGACAAAGGAAGATTTTTGGCAAAGAAAAATCCAGATCCAGTCCTAGCCCAGGCCCGGTGAGTGTGTGGGAGAGCTTCCGACTACCCTGCGCCGGCAGGACCTGCCAGTCCCAGCCCAGGTGCAGTGTGGGTGAGACCCTCTTCCACCCGCTTCAGACCCCACCACCACTTCGCAGCAACCCCCCACCCTGCCAGCCCGGTGAGAATATCTGCCGCGTTCTGGGGACTTGACCCCCCCCAGATCCAGTCCTAGCCCAGGCCTGGTGAGTGTGCGGGAGAGCTGCCTCTCCCCCCTACTCCACCTTGTCCCTTCCAGACTCAGCTCAGGCCTGGAAAACAGGCCTGAAGTGAAACCCTGCAGCTGCAATCCCTGCAGAGAGAGTAGAGAACAGAACCTCCCAACTAGTACAGGAGCAGAATATCTTGCCTGAGGGGCACAACAGGTTCACTTCCAAGGGCAGCAGCAGGAAGGAGCTGAGCACAGCAGCAGACCCAAGCCAGGAATAGCTGGATAAATCCAAACTTTGTAGATCTGCACCTGAATTTCAGTAGGTAATAATGTTATAACTGCAACAAAGATCCTCAACAAAGGTCAGAAGATAGTGCTACACTAAATGTTAACAAGAAGGAACAAAATGCAATCTCAGAACCCAAGCCCACCCATAACAAGTGCAGCGAACACCAACACAGAACAAATTAGGAATCACACAGCTGAAATCAATGAATCAACAGGTTATGAAATAAAGAAACAGCTGCAGAAATGTATAAAGGAACTCAGATTGGAAATGAAAAAAGAAATCCCTGAATTAATAACATCTGCGGTAAAGAATCAAATGCAGAAACATGGAGGAAACTCAATGCCCACCCGGAACAAGTTCAGAGGACACTACTTCAGCTCAAATGTATGAATTAATACCGTCAATAGTAAATAAGCAACAGCAGAAAGTCATAGAGGAACTCAGAGCAGAATTCTTTTCTACTAGCTCAGCTCAAATGTACGAATTACTAGCGTCGATAGTACATAAGCAACAGCAGAAAGTTATGGAGGAACTCAAAGTGGAATTTTCTGAAATAAGAAAAGAATTCTCAGAACTCATAGCATCTGAAGTAAAGAATCAACTACAGAAATATAGGGAGGAAACCCAATCTGAAAAAGCAAAAATCCATTCATCATCATGAACATAAATCACAAAGCTATGACTTTTATTACTATAAGTGCATATACACACTATACCAATAAGGATAACTTGAAGAAAACCGCAATAAGAATCATGATAGTGTACACAATTCGTAACACAGCTAATGGTATAGAATGCTACCTATATATCTTATGCCCTTATGTACTGCTATAAACAAGATACCTGAGGTTGACTAATTTATAGAGAATAGAGATTTACCTATTACAGATCTGGCAGCTGGGGATCCAAGATCAGAGGCTTCACATCTGATCATGACCTTGCTATGTCACCCTCTAGGGGAAGAGCAAGATAAAAAAGAGTGAAAAATAGATGAAGCTCACAACCTCCAGTCCTTTCATAATTGGCATTAATCTATTTGTAAGAGTAGAGTGCTCATGACCTTATTGTCTCTCAAAGCTAGCACTTCTTACCACTATTGCACAGAAATTTAAGCTTCTAACAAGTGCTTTTGCTGGGACATGTTTTAATCATAACACTAATTGTTTATTAATTTTATTGAGAAACGGCAATGAGACAAATGCCAATTCAAAACTGATTAGTAGGACAGTTTCAATACTTAATACATTACATATTGTTGTCTTTGTGGTAGTTAGTCACAGTACAAGATGTAGACATGATATCTTGTCCAAGCACTATTAGTATAAATCTTTCTTCTCATTGGATTAAGAGAAAGTAGCTGTATATCTATCCTATTTTGTATATATAAACACAAAATGGTCCTTCATTTGTATTCTCTTTTTTTGCTTAATTTTGTCAGAGAAGGGCATCTCATTGCCACTTAAATGTTATAAGTACATGAATTTAGCAAAATATTCCAATATAGTCCAGTACTCCATAATAGTAGTGGGTTATGCATAGGACTGGCAATCTCAGAAACTGTTGACTTGAGCCTTTTACACCTCAGCATATTAATATGGCTTTACTTTTTATACTTCATTTTTATACTTTTCTGCTGGATGGTTAAGACCAAGATAATGCAAGACCTATATAACAAGAAATGTAACTTTTGCATCTGACAAGTCAATCAAATCCCCTCAGGATTTACCCTGAAACCCTGTATCACAGTTTGTAGATCGTTTGTCAGTGTCAGACATGTGGATGAGTCACAGCCATTGTTTGACAAATTTTCTTTCTGTAAAAGCCTGAGAGAATATTTTCCCTCCATGTGACTCTCCTTAGGCACACTCTCCATCATTAATCACTTTCCTCTGTGGCCCCATAATCTCCTTTATCCCAAAACTGTTGTACAGATTTAATGCAATCCCCTCAAAATACCAACAGCATACCTCAAAGACCTAGAGAAATCATTCCTAAAATGTATTTGGAACCAGAAAAGACTTAGAATAGCTAAGGAAATCCTGGGCAACAAAGACAAGGCAGGAGGCATTACAATTCCTGACTTGAAATTATACCACAAAGCTACTGTGATAAAATCAACATAGTACTCACAACGAAATAGACCTGAGTATTAATGGAATAGATTACAAGTTGCAGAAGCCTCTACAAACACACTCAACCACCTTATCTTTGACAAAGGGGCCAAACATGCTTACTGGAAGAAAGATAGCCTATTTAACAAATGGTGATGGAAAAACTAGTTCTCTGTATGCCGAAAGATAAAACTTGACCCAGGTCTATCATTGTGCACTAAGCTAAAGTCAAAATGGATTAAAGATACAAACATTAAAACAGAAACACTAAATCTCCTGGAAAAGAAAGTAGGAGGAACTCTTGAAGACATAGGGTTAGGCACAAAGTTCATGACCAAAAATCAAATTGCACCAGTAATACTTGAAAAAAATTAACAACTGGGACCTCCTCTTATTGAGAAGTTTTTGCACATCAAAAGAAATTACCAACAGAGTGCAGACACAACCTATAAATTTTAAACACTAATTGCTAATGTGCTTCATTAAAATAAAATATCTTCATTGTACTAGTATCAAAAGAATAGGCTAGGACTGTAGAAATTTTCTTTGCTTTTTAACTTTTTAAAATTTGGAACCTAAATTTATTTATTTATATATTGATAGAAAAGATCTCCTTTAATAAAAAAAAATCATTTGTATCCTAAGAACTAGTAGTCATTATCTAGAATGTAGAGTGTATCAAGATACAAAAATTATACTAGAACATGTACTAGAGGGACTGGCAAGATAGCTCAGCAGATTAAAGCACCTGCTTAGGCAAATTAGACAAGCACAGGAACTGTGGTTCAATCCCCAGCACCACATGCCATGCCATGCCAGCCCACAGTGCAGGCTGAGCTGGTCAGAATCTGGGTATAGTGGCATATGCCTATGATCCCAGGACTGGGGAAGCTGAAAACATGAGGATCACTATGAGTCCAAGCTGCTTAATGAGACACTGTAACAATCAAATACATTAAAAAACAAACAAAAAATGTACTAGATACAAAAAAAAATCTAAGTTCACCTGTTATCTGTATTTCCCAGCTTTTAATTCTGTAGTCACTCAGTCTTCGTGGTGTTTTTCTACCCTTTGGTGATTTTGAGAAAATCTGATCTGATTCCATAGTATTTTACTTGTTTACTTTTTATTATTCCATTATACTATGAGGTTAATTACAGGGCTTTTTTGTGGCTGTCTCAGTCCACTCTGGAATTGGGGCTGGCATAGCATGTCGTGGTAGGGATCAAACCATGGTCCCTGAGCATTTGCCTAAGCTTGCCTAAGCAGGCACTTTAAACTGCTCAGCTATCTCAGCAGCCCCTTTAATAACAGCTTTAATAAATTCTGAAATTTGTTCTGCTCTAATCATCATACCACAGTTATATATGTGTACCCATGTTTATAGCAGTGCAATTTGTCAGGGCTAAATCCTGGAAACAACACAAATGTCCACCAACTGAGAATTGGATAAAGAAGATATATTTTTATACGATGGAGTATTATTCAACTACAAAAATATCAATTTTGAGGCTTTTGTAGATAAATAGATGCAGCTAGAGACTATAATGGTAAGTGAAATCAGATCGACATATGCAAACATAGTATTATCTCACTAGGGTGAGAACCAGAAATAGTAATGAAAATCTAAAAGGTACAATAGATATGGTGAAAGGGAAAGACATTGTTCAACAGGAAGGAAAAACTGGGATGTGGGCCTTGGGGAGGCAGAAAACAGGAGAATCACTATGAGTCAGAGCTGTGTAGTAAGACTCTGCACAAAAAAATAGAAAGGAAGGAAGGAAGGAAGGAAGGAAGGAAGGAAGGAAGGAAGGAAGGAAGGAAGGAAGAGAAACTGGGATAAGGAAAAGGACAAGTGAAAGAAGAGAAATATATATATGCAGATTCCATGCAAACACTCCAAGTTTCTGGTGTTTCAGACTTTTTGAGATTGCCACTAAACCTTCAAGTTTAGTCCCACTGCTTCATGTTCTGCTCTTTTAGGGTTTCCTCCCTTTGAAATCTGAGTGGAATTCTCCCTGATCCTTCATTTGCATTTTGCTTGTCAGTAAAACTAGCACCACGTGTCTGAGTAAAGGTTATCTCAAGCATCAGCCATGTCCCTTTAGACTACAAAAACCTGTGATGTACTGGATTACTGACCATGCTGAAATTAATTGCAAGGATCTAATTCCTGAGGAGGCCCTTCTTAAGGAGGGAAACCAAGAACTATCTTTATAAATGAAAAGTTTACACTTTTGCAGCAGCATCGCTGTTCACGACATTTTATGGCAGCTCCGAACAGCAGAACTGAGGATTGAACTCAGGCCCTTGCACTTGCCAGGGAAGCGCTTATTCCACTGAGCCATTTCCCCGGTCCCATTGGTGGAGTTTTAAAGTTGAAAGAAGAAGGAATCATGCCTCTTTCTGAAGAGCTCCAGTCTTTGTCGTCACCTTTGGGTATCAGTCTCAGTTTCCTCAGTCTTCTGATGCAGACTTGCACTGGCAACTGTACAGCGAGCCTCTAGGCCTTCAACCTTGGACTTGCACTGTACCCTGATCCCTCTTGTTCTGCGGCTTACATCTTCCTGGTCTCAGCAGCCACTGGATCCTACAATGCTCCAGTACACACACAGCCATTCTGGATTTTCCCACCTTTGATCCGAAAGATGGCCATTGTGAACTCTCGTGCCTCTGATCTGTCAGCCTACTCATAAATCCCTTGTGTAATCAGGCACAGCTTTTCTGTTGATTCTGTTCCTCTGCAGCATCCTAATACATGGGTAACGTGCCTGTTTGGATTTAACACCCAGAGCTGGTGCGACATAACCACAAGCCCACACATCCACTCTCACAACGGGCACCAGTCAGCTCACTGTGATGAATGCTTTTCTACACTTTGCATCCTCAAAACAAAAAGTGAGCACTTCTGGATGCCCTGCAGGTTTCTGGGTGGGTCCACCATCAACGCATGAATCAAAAGCTGCTTCAGAGCGTGCAAGAACGAGCTGAGCAACAGAAACACTTAACAAGAGAGAGAACAAATTAATTAACTCCTCAAATCCTTTCCATTTGGCATTAATGTGATAGATTCTTGCATAAGGAAATATTATTTTCCAGTTGTGCCAAGTGTCCAATTTTGTGTTCTAATTCATGGTCCTGGAGTTACTCGCTTTGTTAAGGCAATTTGATTTAATTTAGACAAGATAAATGAGATGCACTGGAAGAGCTAAGCAAAACCAATAGAAGATCCTCAAATATGAGTGAATTGTGGTCTTTAGTGGAAAATCAAATTATTTTAGTACTTGCACTACCTACAGTTATGAACTGTTGCTTGTTAAAGAAAACCACAGTTTTGAATTTATTTCAAAAGGACAGTATTTTTAATTTTTAAGGAAAATATAAAAAACAACCATTTGCATGACTATGAAGAAGAGTAATGTATGATTTTCCTAAAATGTTCTTTAATTTCTGCAGAGACTATTTTTGGCCACTATGGATCAAGACATAATCTGAACATTTTTTTAAATATATTTGGTTGTTACAGGGTCTCACTATGTAGCTCTGACTCATAGTGATCCTCCTCTTTTCAGCCTCCCAGTGCTGGGGTTACAGGTGTGAGCCACTATTCTCAGACTCTGTGGCTGGCTCAGCCCACCCTAGTGGTCATGGCTGGCATGGCATGTGGTGCCGAGGGTCAAACCACTGTCCCTGTCCTTGCCTAAGCTTGCCTAAGCAGGCACTTTAGTCTGCTGAGCTATCTCACTAGCCTCATAATCTGAACATTTTGACAAATTGAGATAAAATGCTGCTATAGTCAATTTTCTTCTTAGATCATAGCATTAATGATTTGAAGGAAAAGTACTTAAAATATTGCATGGGCCCTGATGTTGCTTTAAGAGAGTGAAGCTTTTGATATAGTGATAGATAGTGACAGTGATTCATGCAATGAAATTAAAATATTTTGTATTATTTTCTGTGGTGATAATTGATCCTATAAAACCTTATTGCATCAGAAAAAAAAAAGCCTAGGATATGTGGAGTATTGCTGATTCCTTAAACACCCTAAAGCTATCTTTCTTGCCTCTGTGCAAAGCACTTAGTTTTTTCTTATGGGAACTAATCTGCTTTGTAGCCTCATCTCCTTTGGTGCCAACTTTATAGAGTTCCTTCTGAATAAAAGTTTGAGTTTTTCAGATTTTAGCCATTTTTTGTGACCAGGATTTTTACTCTAAGTCTAGCTAAAAAGTGCCACTAGTACCCATGCTACAATCTGGATATTAGAGTATCTTGAAGTCTCCTGCACCAGATTAATTAAACTATTGTCCCTAATCTCAGGAAACTGGTTGATACATTATGTCTACTTAAGAAGTTCAGAAGTTTAATTAAGTGACTCAGCAGGGAGCCAGCATTCTTGCTTTGCAAACACCCTCATCCTATGCAAGAAGAGGGCATAGAGACTGTATGAGTTCTATACCCCCAGCCCAGGGTAGCCTGCTTAAAATATAAGAAAGGAGAGTCACAGCTACTGGTGCTCCCCTCTCTGCCTTTTGCTGTCTTCTGCCACCAGGAACAGCTACTCTCTGTGACGTACTACTCTACCTTGGGGCCTGCCCAGTATGAACTGAAACTTTCACTGTGAGCTGAATAAACCTTTCCTTCCTTAATTTTGGGTGTCGGATATTTTGTCCCAGCAACTAGTACAAAGTAAACAATGTACAGTGACCAAGGAGACACTTATGTTGGTAGATGGTTTTGCTAACCCTAGAGTCATGATGGCCTCATGCAACTTTTTTACTGTTTTAATTTCACCTCTTAAATCTGTGCCATTTAAGATGCAAAAAAATGACAAGACTGGTGCATCTTTAATAAGAACATCATTCTTTTTCATCTCCTTTAGAATGTTAATAACATCTTGGAGTTTACCATGTTTCCCCAATACTTTTATAAAATCTACATATTTGTTTGTTTGTTTGTTTGTTTGTTTGTTTGTTTTATTTTATTGTTTTGGTGGAACCTGAGATTGAACTCAGGTCCTTGCACTTGCTAGCGAAGCGCATATTCCACAGAGACATCTCCCTGACCCCAAAACCTACATATTTATTGATGTCAAGGAAAGCAGATGAATATGACTGGCTAAATTCTTGTTTCAAGTTCAGTGCATCTTATGCATTATCATGTTGACAACACAAATTTATTAAAGCTGCATAGCCACTAACAACCATGTCTGATTCATACTTTCTTTTCAACTCAAGGGCTTTTAGCATGTTCTCTTCTGAACAAATGACTATTATTAGTTACTTTAGAACATCTCCTATAGGTTGATTAGCATCTTTTAGTTTTTCAAGAGTAGACTCTAATTCAAACTATTTACGTTGTGGAATTTTTTGGGAATCTATCTTCTCTTTATCAATCAATATATTAACATCCTTAATCAATTCAGGAATATGGTAGCTATCCAACAGATTTTGAATCCCTCTGTAGATATTTTCAGAAATTTGTATATTCATCTTCTTTAGCTGATGGAAGTATTGTCCCAGGGTATAGTAATCTGGGTTGGAATTTGTTTTCATAGAGAACTTGAAGTACTCTGCTCCATGCTCTTTTTGCCTGCATGGTTTGTGAAGAGAAGTCGGCCGTAATTCTGATGAGTTTTCCTTTGAATGTGATCTGCTTCTTTCCTCTAGTGGCTTTCAGTATATTATTCTTGTACTGAATTTCTGGGATCTTGACTATTATATGTCTCAGTGTGTTTTTCATTGGGTTGAGGTTAGTTGGCGTTCTGTATGCTTTGGTTAACTGAATGTCAGATTGTTTCCTCATATTTGGGAATTTTTCTGCTGTTACTTCTGCCCATATTTTTTAAATGTCATTTGTATTGACTCCTTTTTCATTGATGTCTATTAGTCTCACATTGTTCATCTTTGCATCATCTTGCAGGTGATGGATTATTCTTTCCTGCATCGTTGTTTTTTTTTTTTTGTGTGTGTGTGTGTGTGTGTGTGTGTGGCCAGCTCAGCCCACCAGGGGGCGGGGCTGGCTGGCATGCGGTGCTGGGGGATTGAACCGCGGTCCCTGTGCGTTGCTAAGCTTGTTCTAAGTAGGTGCTTTAGACCACTGAGCCATCTCACCAGCCCCTCCTCGTTGTTTTTAAGAGATCCTTTCTTACCTTTTCACTAGCTGCAACAGCATCTTCAAGATCTGAAACTCTGTCTTCACTTTCACTTAAACGGTTTTGGAAACTTGTGATTGTGATTTTAATTTCCTCTATATCTCTTTGACTCTGCTTCATGCGATCTATTTCTTTCCTGTATTGCTCATTCAATGAATCTGTCATTTTTCTAATTTCCTCTACTTTTTTATCAATGTCTTCTTTAGAAGCAGTTATAAATTCTTTTACTGCAGTGTTTTTTTCAGACTGGGTTTCCTCTCTGTTTCTGTAGATGCTTCTTTACATCAGATGCTATGAGTTCTGAGAATTCTTTTTTTATTTCAGAAAATGATTGTGCTCTGATTTTCTCTATAACTTTCTGCTGTTGCTTATTTAATATTGATGCTATTAATTCATATATTTGAGCCGAGTTAGTGTCCTCTGCACTTGTTCTGGGTGGGCATTGGGTTTCCTCCATATGTTTCTGCATTTGATCTTTACTGCAGATGTTATTAATTCAGGGATTTCTTTTTTTATTTCCAATCTGAGGTCCTCTATACCTTTCTGCAGCTGTTTCTTTATTTCAGAAGCTGTTGATTCATTGCTTTGAGCTATGTGATTCCCAATTTGTTCTGTGTTAATGTCCTCTGCATTTGTTATGGGTGGGCTTGGGTTCTGACAATGCATTTTGTTCCTTCTCGTCATTTTTTGTAGCACTGTCTTCTGAACTTTGTTGTAGATCTTTGTTGCAGTTATAACCTTAGCACGTACTGAAGTTCAGGTTCAGATCTACAAAGTTTGGATTTATCCACCTGTGCTTGGCTTGGGTCTGGCTGCTGTGCTCAGCTCCTTCCTATTACTGCCCTTGGGGGTTAACCTGTTGTGCCCTTCTGGCAAGATTTTCTGCTCCTGAACTAGCTGGGTGGTTCTATCCTGTACACTCTCTGCAGGGATTGCAGCTGCAAGGTTTCACCCCAGGCCTATATGCCAGGCCTGAGCGGAGCCTGGAGGTTACAAGGTGGAATAGCTGGGGGAGGCAGCTCTCCCATACACTCACTAGGCATGGGCAAGGACTGGGTCTGGGGGTTCCCGAAACACCGCAGAAATTCCTACTAGGCAGGCAGGGTGGGGGAGGGTCTGTGGAGTGGTGGGGCGTGTCCCAAGGGGGTGGAAGAGGGTCTCATCCATGCTGCCCCTGGTCTGGGACCAGTAGTGGGAAGCTCTCCCACATACTCACCGGGCCTGGGCTAGGACTGGATCTGGGTTTTCGCAGAACACGGCAGAAAGTGGAAGTATTGTCCCAAATGCTCCTCCTTGGCATGTACCTCTGATTCACTCACGATGTAGCTGCTGCCCTTGAAACCACCATTGATTGCTATAAAAGGTATAAAATATTACCAAGGTTCCATGATGTCTTATGTAAACTGATAGAGAAAGGCAAGACTGATCTATTCCAGAAGTCAATGGATTTTATAAACCAAGAACAAGGTGAAATGACAATGCTCTATGCTATCTTCTTTGACATCCTACAAACAGGAAATTATAAAGAGGGCAAGAAGATCATTGAGACTGCAGGCATTAGAGCTCGACCTACAGGACTTCAGTGGTTCTATGATAGATGTATCTCTGATAATCGGGTTGAAACTGGAAAAATTAGTGGAACTGACACAAAAGCTGTTGAATGTGATAGAGGTCAGCTGTACCACCGTCTGCTAAAGCTATACCAAAAAATAGTGACTGGAAAAGAGTTGGTGCTGTCTGGAATAAAATGCAAGAAGAAAATATTATTCCATGTGAGAAGACATTAAGATTGCTAGCAGATATTCTTAAAAACAGTACTCAAGAAATTCTTTTTGATGTTCCAGAGTTATGGTATGAAGAGGATACTCATCCCCCAATTTCATCATTGACCATGGTGGACCTTCTGTCTGAGAAAGAGCTGTTGAAAGCCTGGCAACAGCAGAAAAATCAAGATGCAAATTTGTTATTTTCCTGAAAGGACAAAGGTAAAACATAATGTTCAGCAGTGACACTTACAGAACACTTATGCAATTACTGTTGTTGAGGGACAGTTTCACAGAAGCCATGCAAGTGAAAGATGTTGCTGAGACCCACATCAAGGGCTTCACACTGAACAATGTTGCCAACAGCATCCTCATCATAGTGCAAGTTAGGTGGGATTATTTGAAAGCAGCTTTACTAACTCTAAAAACAGCCTTGGACCTGGCCCAGATTCCTTCCAGGCTTTCAGTAACTTGCTTTATCCAAGCCTTTGTCTTGAACAGTGATTTACAGAGTATAGAAGCAATCTGAGAGATGGTCAGTGGGCGTGAGTCCATTGGGCTCTCAGCTATGGTTTTTATTAACATTGCTTTGGCACAGATAAAGAACAACAACATTGATGTTGCCATAGAAACACTGAAAATATGCTTACCTCAGGGAATCAAACAATAGAACCTCAGTACTTTGGCTTGTCATACTTATTCAGAAAAGAAATAGAAAAGCAAATGGAAACAGCAGTTGAAAAATTAAGCATCATGGCAAAGAGATTGGTCAATCAATTTTCAGTTTACAAGCCAGTCACTGATCTTATCCTTCAGCTTGTGGATTCAGGCAAGATGGATGATGCCAGAGCTCTTCTACAAAGATGTGGTGCAGTTGCTGAACAAACCCCAATTCTGTTGGTGTTCTGTATTAGGAGCACTCAGAAACAAAGAAAGGCACCACTTCTGACATCTTTGTTGGAATTGATTCCTGAATTACATGACAGGGAAGAAGCCTACACTTCCACCGTGAGAAGCTATGCTTTGGACAAAGATGTAGCATCTGCTAAAGTGCTATATGAGCACGTGAGTGCAAAAAAGATGAAATTGAATGACCTGTTTCTAAAACATTACACACTTTTGCTGAAGAATGCTGGACAGTCTGTTCCTTTCACTGAGCCCCCTTGAATGTTTTGAATTTTATGCAAAGCAACTAAAGGAATCAGTTGAAATCCCTTCCTGAAATAAATGGAAGATATCATGTTTTTTTTGTATATTTGTGATCCTATGTCTAAATGTTATTTTTAAGATTTGTTTGAGAGGAAAAATAAATTAAAATATGGAAAATTTAAAAAATTAAACGAGACATTTAGTATACCACAAAGTCTTTAGGACATGGGAAAAATATAAACATTGTTTACTTGCCAGAGAATAACACATATGGCCTGTATCCAACTACCAATGGAGTTCTTTTCCAAACAAACCTCCCGAACCTTGTCTTTACTTTGAACATTCTGAACAGCAATCTGGTTTTCTAAGCTCTGACCAGAATCGCCCATCTGCCTTTGCTTATAGCATTCTAGGGTTTCTTTAGACCACATCTTCAATTTTTTTTCCAACTCTTCACCCACACCACTTTCAAAGGCTTTAAAGATGCATGATCAAGGAAAGTCTGACAACTTTACTTGGTACCATCTTTCTGTATTGGTCATATTTTTAATCTATGTGACACAATACCCAATAGCCACAGCCTAGGAGGGGAAAGGTTTAATGTAGCTCATAATTTCAGGAGCTTCATACGTGATCAACAGGCACCAAGGCAGAAATCTCACGGTAAAAGGGTCTCAAAGACAAAAACTACTTAATGTATAATAGCCCAGAAGTAGAGCCAGAGGAATAATACCAAAGCAAACACAGTAGGGGACCAAACACACCTCAAGGCCTTGTTTCCAAGACTCCTAGAAGGTGTGTTGGAATACAATGCCACACCCTTTATTACTAATAATAATAATAACATCACCTGGTGCACGTAAACACTAATGCTAACATTTTTTACATTAATGCCAGGAAGTTGAAAGTGGGAAGAAACCTGGAAGAAAGGGAGAGTTAATGAAGTGGATGATAGTTTCCTGCATTGATGAAAAAAGCAGAATTTGAATTTGTCTTTGAGTTCTCTGTCATTTTTTCACTTATCTTCCAGTGCTCTTCTTTCCAGTGCACAGGTTAGGTCATAAATCAGTGCTCCCTGCTCCACAATTAATAAGGAGCAGTTCCCTATTTGACAACTCACAGTCCTTTTCCCCCATCTAATCAGAAGTCCTCAGTTTTCACTGTCTATGATCTTTTTTCCTCATATCTGTTCACAGTGCTGGCGTGGAGGCTGGTTTCTGAATAATGGGGTGAGAGTTCCTGAATTTTCAGGCCTTTAAAAAAATCCTTCTGGATAATAATTCTGTCATAGATTTTTGTCTAAATTGTGAAACTTTCTTGTGCTACCACATTTGGGTTTGCTGTCTTTTATTCTTCAGATTTTGAATGAACCTAGTGATTTTATGGGGCTGACAGTTAATAAAAGCATTTGTTTTAGACTGTACAGGGTCCAATATGTTTTGGGTTTAGTATCCAGCTTGGCACAGTTGGGAAGATGTGGCCTACCAGAGGAAGTAAGTTTATTGGAGGCGTGTCCTTGAATGGTATAGTGGGATGCCTGACACCATCCTCTTTTTCTTTTTGTACTTTCTAGGCATGAAAATGAACTCATGTTCCCTGTGACTGCCATCTGGAACCCTCAACAAAGACCAAAGGAATAATGAGTCTACCTTATCTTGGACTAAAATTGCCAGAAGAGTGCATGAAATAAATCTTTTCTTTTAAAAATTAATTATCGCAGATATTTCATCATAGTGACAGAAAACTAAGTACAAAGTTTCAGCTCAAATTGTTGCTCAATTATTTAGTAATGTAAACTTGCACTGTGACTGTGATACCAAAAAAGAAAACTTCTCTGGCCTTGCAAAGGCCATAGAAACAATTCTTGTGTTGACTGATTTTTTTCCAAATATTGTTACATTCTCTTATTATTCTGTTGGACTTTCTGAGAACAAAGGATAAAAGAAAAACATAATTTCTTGAATATAATATTACTTGATCAAAACGAGTATAAGTTTTGAATTTTTTAAGTAAAGTTAGTTATGTATCAGTACCTAGCATTACACTAGCCTGAGCAACATTGTACTGAATATCAAACATAATCACTATCAAACAAGGGCATTAGTTTCTCCTGACATTTAGTTCAGTGCATGGCTTTGATTTTTATTACAACAGAATTCTAAGAGAGAAGAAAAATAGTCTTATTATATTTCTAGTATTACTATGTATTCATATTTAATTTTGATGAAATAAACTACTTAAGGCTTTCTACTATAATACAGACTGCATTAGATGTTGTAGCAATACTTTTATTAAAACTACTGCATCTAAATTTATTTTTTCTCATTATCAGATTCTATCCCAAACAGTTGTCTTATCAACCCAAGTAGATTAGCAATATACTACAAGGACTTGAGAGAAACAAAACATACTTGGTCTATATTAGAAAAAGTTTTGCATGAGCCAGCCTTATTTGCATGTGAGACATTTTAAAATGCACTGTATGTAATTTTTATTTCATTTTTAAAACTTCAAAGGCTTTGTCTAGCTTCCTAGATCAATTGACTATACTTTTCAAAAGTATTTCACCTAGTCTTGTAAGTTCAGTGGAAGAAAAGATATTGGAAGAAAAATGCAAAGTATGCTTCATGAGAATATCAAGTATTATTTTTTCTAATCCATTTGCCAGCAGATAGCAATAAATATATATTTAATGAAAGATTATCTTAATTCATTTTCTCTTGCTATAATAGTATTGATACTAGGTGATATATCAGAAGTTTTATTTTGGTTCATGGCTCTGGAGGCTGCTTTGTTAGATTTCCATCATTATAACAAAATACCTGAGATAATTAAATTATAACGATTAAAGATTTGTTTTGGCCCACAGTTTTGGAACTTTTAATGCATGATTTGATGGCTTCATACTTTAGGCCTACAAAAGTCGCCATATCATGCTGAGAGGGTATAGTGGAAGAGAGAAAGGGCCAGAATGGCAAAAGCACACTCCCAGTGACCAAATATCCTTCCACTATGTTCCACCTCTCAAGGATTCTACCACCTCCCAGAAGTACCACTGTGTTAGGTTTCCATCACTATACCAAAACAGATGAGCTAATAAAATTATAAAGAAGAAAAATTTATTTTGGGTTCACACTTATAGAAGTTCCGGCCCATGATTGTTTGGATCTATTGCTTTGCACTTATGGTTTTTAGGCACCACATAGTGGCAAAGACATGTGGCAGAGTGAAAGGGCTTCCCCCATGGCCAGGAAGCAAAAGAGAGAGGAGGGAGCCAGAGATCTATAATTCTCCTCAAAGGCATAGCCCAAATCACTCTCATACTAGGCTCTACCTATTGAAGATTCCACCACCTCCTAATAATACCTCTCTGAGAACTAAATATTTGATGCATGGGCCTTCGGGGAACTTCAATAGTCAGACTATACCAACAGGGAAGTACAAGATTTTGTGACTCTATGTCATGAGGGCTTCATGCTACCGTATCTCATGGCAGAACATGAAAAGTCAAATGAGTTCACACAGCTGGGCATGGTGGTGCATGCCTGTAATCCCAGCACTGAGGAGGCTGAGGCGGGAGCATCATTGCAAGTTTAAGGCCAGGCTGGGCAACAAAGTGATCTCAAGGCCAGCCTGAAATGCAGTGAGATCCTGTCTCAGGAAGCCAAAAGATAAGTAAATAAGCAAATGGCTTCATGCATATGAGACAAAACACAAGGGAAAGCTTCGTTATAACCACCCACTTTCATCTAAAGGAGTCTAGTCCCATATGAGCAAGAACTCACTCAAAAGAGACATGTATCAATTGCTAAGGACTCTGCATCCATAATCTTAATATTTACTACATTGAATAATTATATCTTCAACATATAAACTTTTTGGGGAACACCCTAATATGATACCAAGAAACAAGCCTCAGATATTTAAGTGACTTCCCTATGATCATTCAACTTTGAAAAACTGTTATTAAGACTATTCTTTATACCATCCGGGATTTGCTACCAATGTGACACTGAAACAACCATCTTATAACCATAAGGATTAATACAAGAAAAAGAGGTTAAACAAGAACATGATACTGATTTCAAAATCCAGTTTCTACAAGAGCCATCTTTATTTATTTTTTAATTTTTGTAATGACAGAAAGGTAAATCCTATAAATGAGTAAAATGACATAAGACAGGTTGTCATATCATGCTGAGAAGGTATTTTACTTGAAGCTTAAAGTACTTCTGAGGCACCCACCTTTCCTCATGGGAACTACAGTCCTCATTTCAGTACTCTTGAACTCAAGGAGTTTGGTATACTGGCTTTGAATAGACATACAATGGAGATTCTTGCAGTCAGGAAAATATTGTAATTCTGCTGCACTTGACACATAGGAAACTGGCAGGGTCCTTAGATCCTTCTAAACTGAGGAGGTAAGAAGGGAGAAAGAAGGGACAGAGACACTGTAGACCAAAATATATGATTCAGTTCTAAAACTGAGACTTAGCTATGCCAAATCCACTCTAAACATCCTTCAGTGCAATGCTAGATTTATAGTGCACTTACTCAAAAGAAAAGTCCTGAGAAATATGGAGTAAAAGAGATTGAAAAGAGGCAAACATGAGTGGATGTGGAAATTATCTGGAGGTGAGTCGTGCACTTTCAAGTTGAATGGCTTGATTAGGGCAGATGGCAACCAGGTTTGAAAACATGAGAAAAAAATATGACATCTGCAATGGTGACTGGATCAATTAGCTAGAATAAGGAGGTTCCTCACGGCGCCAAAGACCTGAAAAATCTTCTTAATTGATTATAGAAAGCAAGGGAGCAGGCATTTCAGCCCCAAGAGGATACTGCATAGATTGCATAGATTCTCTCTCTCTCTCTCTCTCTCTCTCTCTCTCTCTCTCTCTCTCTCTCTCTCTCTCATCTCTATCTCTGTCTCTCTCTGTCTCTCTCTCTGTCTCTGTCTGTCTCTCTCTCTCTCTCTCTCTCTCTCTCTCATGTGCTCTCACACTCTCGCGTTCCTTTTCTCCCTTCCTCCCTCACACCCTCCTCACACCTTCCCTCTTCCTTCCTTCCTTTTAATTTTTTTCTTGAAACTTGGTCTCACTATGTATTTCAGGCTGGATTTAAGCTCACCACTTACCACAGACCAGCAGACCTCAAACTTGTGACAGTCCTCCTGCTTCAGCTTCCTGAGTGCTAAGATTGGAGCCATGTGCCACCACACCTGGCTATGCACAAAAATTTTCTAATATTTGACAAAAAAACAAAACACAAAGGCTCTAGTGTGAAACCCATTCCAGCCACAGATAATTGTAACTAAATTTTGGAGCCTTACCTTGCTACTATACTTGTATCTTTACATTGTTAGATTGATGTCTATAGAGTGGTAAATATGCTACTAGATCTTGGTAGTTAATGTTCCTGATGTTTTAACTAGTGTTGGGGTGTTCAGGGCCCTGTTCTACATTTCTGTAGAGAATATGGTGCTGAATCTGTTGCATGGGCGAGCTCCCATAGACTCAGACCCATAGATTGAGAGAAGACCTTAAGGGCAATCTTCCACTTTCCCCATGAGTAAAATGTGGAAATGAGTCCCAGAATCATTATGAAGCAGATTTGAGTGGGGACCAACAATGTGGATTTTGCTGTCTAGTGTCTTTACTCAATGTCACCTCTCCATTCAGTATTTTCTAAAAGGCCCTCTATGCAATTGTACTACCTTCCTATTTGGCTGTAAGAGACTTCAGTGTCATTTTAAGATTTTCAACATTGCATAACAGAAATCAATGAATTAAATAGAAGGTAGATTGACAATGGTGTTATTTAAAACGCATTTTATTTCACTTAATGCCAACATGCAGATAAGAAAAACTCACAATTACTTAAGGGAGGAATATTGTTTAATATTTTTTCTAGAGTTTTTTTGTGGAACTGGGGATTGAATTAAGGCCCTTGTGCTTGCCATGGAAGCGCCTATTCTATTGAGCCATCTCCCTGCCCCCTAATATTTTTTCTAGATGTGTACATATTGCTGTTCATTGGCAATTACCTTTATGCATATTTTTAAGAAAATGAGTAAAATAAGAAGTTACTGGTATATTAAGTGACATTTTATTATAATTTTAAATATGTTGAGTATTTTTTCTATACATTTATTTCTCTTCAATTTTCAGATACAGTTAATTAAAAGAACAGTTCTGTGACTGTTAAGGTTGATATACTGTGTCAATTTGAGGAGTGTAAAAGGTTAACTAAGTAACTCAGCTGTTCTACACCTGAGGTGAAAAAATACATGCCCTTAGTTGTTCATTGTGACCATTTAAGAAGTTTATTTATTTTATTTTATTTTTCCCATAATTTTATTGAGAAACAAATAGCAATGAGACAGTTTCAAATCAAATTGGTAGGACAGTTCCAATAATTAACACATTGCATAGTGCCTTCCTAGTGGTTATTTGCTGTACAAGATGCAGACATGATATCCTATTTACAAACACTATTAGAACAAATTTCTCTATTCATTGAATTAAATGAATGTAACTATGGATCTATCCTAACCATTTTGAATACACAGATACAAAATGGTTATTCACCTGTAAGTTTAAAAGTTGAACTAAGGGATTCAGCAAGCACTGGATTATTTGGAATTGTGGAATTCTTTCATTTCTAAGTATCTTATGATTTTCCTTTAACTTTCTATTAATGGTCATAAATCCATTATGATTAGAGATTTCAGTTCTTTTAATTTTTTACACTTTATAATCCAGAATATGATCTCTCTTAACAATATTCTTTAAAAGAATGTGTATGTTGTTATTATTGCTGTTTAGTGTTCTATAGACGCGGTTGAACAAAGACTGAACTTTTTTTAAAGATTTTTGAGACAGACTCACTAAATTGTCCAGGCTGACCTCAAATTTGCAATCCTCCTGACTCGGCTTTCCAAGTATCTGGACTTGCAAGCATGTGCCATGGTAACTAGCTTGTTTAGTTACTTTCTATCTTTGTTGTTTTTCTGTCTATTAGTTTATCAAGTACAGAGAAAGAGTTCCTAAAATCCTAAAAAATAAGTATGGATTTCTCTATTTCTCTTTTAAGCATTTCAACCTTTTTTCATGTGTCCAACAGCTCTGTTTTTGCATGTACATACTTACAAGTGCTATGCTTCATTGGTAGACTAATAGTTTTATCATTATGCAATGTCTATTTTCATTACTGGTTATTTTCTTTACTCTGAAGTCTACTTTATCTGACATTATTACCATCATTTCTGCTTTCTTTTGATTAGTGTTTACATGGTATACTGTTTTACATCCTTTATTTTTTTAGCCTACATATATTATTTCTTTTAAAATTAATTTCTTCCAGGGTTCGATCCCCAGCTCAGGTGTCAGCCCTGCCCCCAGGTCATGCTCAGATGGTGATTGAGACTGGGCGTGGTCACATGCCTCTAATCCCAGCTCTTGGGAGGCTGTAAACTGGAGAATCACTATGAGTCAATATGTGCAGTGAAACCCTGTAGACCCTGTACTAAATACATTTTTTAAAAAGTCTTTTCTCTTTCTCCTTCTCCTCCTCTTCCTTTTCCTCTTTTTCTTCTTCTTCCTCTTCCTCTTGCCCTTCTCCTTTTGGGTTTTTAAGACAGGGTCTCACTCTGTATTTCAGTTTGGGCTTGATCTTACCATGTTCATCACACTGACCTCAAACTTGGAGAGATCCTCCTGCTTCAGCCTCCCAAACATTGGTATTAATAGCATATACTACTATAGCTGGCTTAATCATTCTTCTTTAGGCTCATCATACTTTCCACTCATATATCAAAAGAGATGCATATCTCTTTTGAATTGTAAATTAGTTATACTTTTCATATATTAGTTAACACAGTTTATCATATATATATATATATATATATATATTTAAATGGGATGATAAATAGAGACATACGTTTAAATCTTTGCAATGCCAACATTGAAGATAGGCGATTTTTGACAAAAATGAGTTCAGTATGCTATTACTACTAAGTGAACTATATTCTATTTTCTTTTTAAAAATTGTATTACTGCACATTATTTATATTGATTATTGACTTTCATTTTGGCAAACTGGTACATGCATTTAACATGTTTTGATATTTTTCACTCCCCCATTATACTTCTTATTTCTTCCCTGATGGCCTTTTTCTGAGTTTCCAATAATCTTCTCTCTGCTTTCAGGTAATGTTTTTATATATCTTTATTTTGTACTTGTTTTACATTTCACGTATGAGAGAAAGTATGTGATGCTTGACTTGTTGAGCTCCATTTATTTCACTTACCATGATGATCTCTCCAGTTCCATCCCTTTTCTTACAAATGATAGGATCTTTGAATCAGAAATTTAAGTTTGGAATTTATGAAAAGATAAAATTTTATATTTTGTATAATCTAATCATTTTTGAAAAGTAAATTATGTCTTCCATCAAAGTCATCTTTGTGGAACCTCCAATTTTATTAACTAATTCCAGTGAGGATACAAAACAGACTGCCTTTACCATATCAAGCTTCCTTTTTCACATTAACTTCTACATTTTGGACTCATGTAGAAGCTCTATTTATCGAATTGTCACATGCAGAGTCATTGCAATAATCAGTAACTATAAGATAATATAAGTCTCAAAATTTTTAATCCGTGGAAGTTTAAAATTAATAAATAGATCAAAAAATAGGGATCTAAAAGGTTGAATGGCTATGTTTACTTTAAAATTTATTCTGCATGTGAATATCTATAGTCTTTCAATTTAATAAAGGCATTACTGATTCAATATATGTTTATTCTAGATCTGATTTAAGTAAAGTTTTTCTGTCAAGGTTGAATTATTAAGCATGTTAGCCTTTGCATACCAGAAGATTACTCACAATTACTGAATCCTTTTCTTTTTTTCTTTTACTTTACTTTTCTTTTTCTTTTTTCTTTCTTTTTTTGTATTTAGGACAGTGTGTACAGGGTGTACAGTTTCTCACTGCATAGATCTGACTTATAGTGATACTCCTGTTTACAGCTTCCCAAGAGCTGTGATTATAGGAGAGCGACACCATGCAAGTTTCGATTGTTGTCTCAGCATGCCCTGGGGGCGGGGCCGGCACAGTAGGTCACCAGATTGAACCGCGGCCTCTGGGCCTACTTGCAGGGTACTTTAATCTGCTGAGCTATTTAGCTGGCCCCTTTGTTTCTGAACTTTAAAATGAGCTCAACTTTGTAGTAAAATATCACAAAATACTATTGAGTTGATGGCCAGGGAAATGGCTCAGTGGAATAAGTGCTCCCCTGGCAAGCGCAAGGACCTGAGTTCAATCAAAAAAAAAACTATTGAGTTAACTGTGAAAAGGGACAGTAAGGTGTCTGAAGCCCAGCCCTGTGATGCATAATGACCAGGCAGTGGAAATGTCCTTTCCATGGGAAGGCTTATTTCTTCCACTGCTTTGCTGTGCATGGTGGTAATAAACAGAAGAATTTTAATTTTAGTACTATGTTTAAATTGTCTACTATCCATGAAAGCTAATCCCTATACCTATTGCCTGTACCAAATGACAGAGCCCACTGCTCCACCTCTGGAATTCCAATAGAGCCATCCTTATCTGCCTTCGTGATATTATTTGAGGACAACAGCACAGGCTCAAACAAATTTGCCATGAAATACCGAAATTGTACCATAATTAATAGAAAAGATGATGATTACAATGCATAAAACATACCGTTTATTTTCTACCATGTGTCAGAAGACATAGGTGAAATACTTTATTTGTGTTTTAGAGATAAGGAATGTGAGTTGCAGAGAGCCTAAATTAATTTTCTAAAACTACAGGAAAGGTATATGATGGATCTGTGCTTGGGTGCCAGGAGTAAATAGCACTAGCAAAGCTGTATGGAAAACCTGAAGAAAACCAGTGCTTAGAAGAAGAAAAGTATCTGGACATGGTGGCAGAGGCTTGCAATCCCAGCATATTGGAGGCTAAGGCAGAAGATCACCATGAATTTAAGGCCAACCTACACTATGAAGTAAGAGCTTCTCTCTCTGTCTCTGTCTGTCTCTCTCACACACACAGACACACACACACACACACACACACACACACACACACAGAGCAAGAAGACAGAATCACATGGGAAAAAGACAAAAAATAAAGTTGAAACTAGAGAGTATTTTACAAACTCTATTTTTTTTCTTCTTGTTTGTACAAAGTGGAGTACACAATACTTAACCTCTCATGTGGGAAGTTAGTAGGTATGCACAACGCATCTCAATTCTTTTCTTCATCTACTTTTACTTCCATTTTCCCTCCTCCATCCACTTCTTGATCTCTTTTCTTTTTTGTACATATTTGTATTACATAATATTTATATAACTTGTGTGGTGTTAGTAGATGTACATAATACATTTATTCCATATTAACACTCCATATCTCTCCCCTTTCCCTCCATCACTCAATCCCTGAAAGATCTATCATCCTAGTTCTTATCATCTATCTATTGTTCTTCATTTATTCCTTGGGTGTCTCATATGAGAGAAGCCAGAAAATATTTACACTTGTCTTTATTATTTTATTTCACCTATCATTTTTTTCCTCAAGGTACATCCATTATCCTACAAATAACTCAAGTTTATCTTTCTTTTAGGAAGAATTGTACTCCAATGTGTATAATACTACATTTCTTTATTCATCTGCTGATGGAAATATAGGCTACTTTCAAGATTTAGATATTATGAACATGAGTATACATGTATCATTGTAATATGATGTCTTTTACTATTTCAGGACTATACTTAGAAGGGAATAGCTGAAGCAAGTGTAATTTCTAGTTTTATCTATTTGAGGAATGTCCACATTGATTTCCATAATGGTTATACTAGTATGTATTCCCAGAAACTGTGTAGAAGGGTTTCCTTTTCCCTTCAGCCATTCCACCACTTGTTATTATTTGACTTCTTGGTGATGGCCAAGCTTTCTGAGGTAAAATGGAACTTTGCTGTTGTTTCCATTTGTATTTCTATAATGGCCAGTGGTGTTGAGCATTTCTTCATGTATGTGTGATCTATCTATTTCTTCATCTGTGAAGTATATTAATTTTACTTGGCATTTTTTGATTGATTCTTTTATTTGAGAGTTCTAATTATTTGGGGTTCTTTATATATTTTAGATATCAGTCTTCCTCTGTCTGAGGAGTGTCTGGAAATTGTTTCTACATTCCTTCCATTCTGTGGAGGTTTTTCCCCTCTTTTGCTTATTTTTTTCCTATGCAGAAGTTTTCTTTAATTTGATATGATCCCATTCGTTTATTCCATTAACATAGCCTGTGCAACCAGAAGTCCATTCAGAAATTCCTTGCCTACATACTATGACATTAAGAATTTATCTGTTTTTTTCCAGCAGGTTAAGTGTTTCTGTTTTAATATTCAATTCTTTGATCTATTGTGATTTCAACTTAGTATATGGTGATAGATATGTTCCTAGATTCAATATTCTGCATGTAGACAGTTTTCCCAACATCATTTATTAAAGAGGATTCAGGGCATATCTATGTCTCCATTGTCCAAAACAAATGCAGTCATTTCTACATCTTTTGTTCCACTCCATTGATCCTCATGTCTGTCTGTTTTTGTGCCAGTACTATGCTATCTTTATCACAGTAGTTTTATAATATAACTTCAGATGTGAGATGGTAATGTCCCCCACTTCAATTATTTTTTTATTCTGGATATTTTTGCTATTCTAGATCTCTTCTGACTCCATAAGAATTTTAGGATTGTTTTCTCCAGTTCTTTTAAGAATTCTGTTTGAATTTCCATTAAGCTTGCATTACATCTGTGAATCAATTTTGGAAGTATGGTCATTTTGACCATATTGGTTCTGCTTATCTAGTTACAGGGGGCATCTTTACAATTTTCTAATGTCCTCTTCAATAATCTTTAGAGTAGTCTAATTTTCTTTCTTTTTTTTTCCAGAATCAGGGATTGAACTCAGGCCCTTGCATTTGCCAGACAAGCGCTTTCTAATTTGCATTATAACTTTCTTTTACTTTCTTAGAACAATTCTGAAGTATTTATTTTTATTTGGTATTATTGTTAATGGTACTGCTTTCCTATTTTCATTCTCAGTGGGTTTATTTAGTGTACAGGAATGCTATGAATCTTTGTATCCTGCTACATTGTTGAGTTTAGTTTTTAATTATGAGTATTCTGCTGAGGTGTTTTTTGTTTTGTTTTGTTTCTTTTTTTTTTTTTTTTTTTTTTTTTTTTTTTGGTCCAGTTGTTCTTGCTAATGTTTTAAGTACTATGTTGAACAGGAGTGGTGACAGTTGTGTCTTCTTTCTGTTGTTAGAGGGAAAGTTTTTGGGATTTATTTATTTATTTATTTATTTATTTATTTATTTATTTTGGCAGAACTGGGGATTGAACTCAGGTCCTTGTGCTTGTCAGGGAATCGCTTATTCCACTGAGCCATCTCCCCGGTCCTTCAAAATCAAGAGTTTTTTTTTTCCTCCGAATGCCTGCAGGGCAGGTTTGGCTGGCTTGAGTTGTGGGGATTGAACCACAGCAACCTGAGCCTGACTCCTTTGTTGAAGCAGTCACTTAAAGAGCTGAGCTAAGAGGCAGACCCCCGGTTTTACCCATTTAAACTGATACTAACAGTAGGTTTTTCTACAAGTTTTCTTATACATATTTCATATTCTTTTTTCCCTTTTAAGTTTTAGAGTTGCTAGTTCTATGATTTTTTTCTGTGTATCAGCTAAGACAGGAGAATACTCAAGATATTCATGGCAATAAATATATTAAGAAAGAAGAACAATCTCAAATAAACAATATAATTTTATACCTCAGAGAAATAGAAAAAGAAAACTAAGACCAATGTCAACAGGAGGAAGAAAATAATAAATATCAAAGCAAAGTTCAACAGGAAGGAAACAATAAATATCAAAGCAAAAACAATTGAACTAGATTACAATGATGGTAGAATACATTAGTGGGAAGAGACAAGAGGTGGAAGAGAAAAGGGATGAAAAAACAATTGAAATGTGTTATAATCATGTGTCAATGTCCCACAGGAGTGTAATCATTATATACTGCAAACATGTTCCAATAAAAATAAAAATTTTATAAATGTTCTTTTTTCAAAAAGTTAAAATTTATAAGCCCTTAAATTAGACTAAAAAGAGAAAAATCAATGAAATAAAACTAAATATTAAATACAAGACATTACAACTGATACCACAGTAATATAAAGGATCATAAGATGCTTCTATGAATAGTTATACACCAACAAATTGGATAACCTACAAGAAATGAATAAATTGCTAAAAAATATTTCCTACTGAGACTGAATCACAAGGAAATAGATGATCTGAACAGATAATGAGTTCGCAGATTAAATGAGTAATTTTAAATATTCCAAAAAGAAATAGGATTTGATAGCTTCATTGCTAAATGATATCAAATTCTAACAATAATCAATGCCAATATTTCTAAAATTCCAAACTTGTTTTCTGAGGTCAGAATTATCCTGATGCCAAAATCAGATGGGAGATTATGAGAAAATTGATGGTCAATATCCCTCTTGAAATTGGGATATAACTATGAATGTCCATTTTGTATCTGTGTATTCAAAGTGGTTGGGATAGATATATAGTTGCATTCTCTTAATGAATAGAATGATTTGTTCTAATGGTGTTTGTAAGTAGGATCACAAGTCTGCATCTTGTACAGCAATTAACCACTGAGAAGAATGTATGCAGTGTATTATTTGTTGAAACTGTACTTTCGATTTGATTTGAAACTGTCTCATTGCTATATGTTTATCAATAAAACTTTGAAAAGAAAAAAAATATCCCTCATGAACACTGTAGGGATCCAGTTTGATCTGACTGCACATAGCCAACTTAAGTTGTAACATGCTATGGCTGCCCCTCCACTTTTCCCTGCATAGTTTTCCAGCATATTGCAAACAAATATAACCATTAGCATGGGTTGTGGAGCTCTATAACAGGATGCAGGAAGAATCAACACAACCTGAAATGTTTGATATTAGGTTGAGATGCATCAGGCACATTGTGTCTTGGATAAAGCACTTTTATTTTATGCACTGTATGCAAGCCCTTTCTTCTGACCTAACTCATTGGAATCCACTATTATTGCTATCAACCTGGATCATTCTTATGTCTGTATTTCCCCCGATACATTGCATTCTGTACATCCTGGATCTGTCTGTCTCTTTTTTTTAGCTTCTCACATTCATCTGTTTTTGTTAATCTTATATTGAGAATTTCCCAAAATACTTGACTTGAGATCCTCCTTTTTGCAGGAACATCAGTGGAATGGAGACACTTATTCAGTGCCATCATTAGCCACACTGCATGTGTAAACATACAAAGTTGAGCTTCTAAAATTTGGATTCTTATACTCATCTTTTAACTTCCAACCCTACTTGATAGTTAAGGTCAGGTAATTTAGATCTTCAGATAGTTCAGGTGAGGAGGTATCTTGGGTCCTCAAAATGATACGAACTTTTAGAGATTTATTGAAAATATTCATGAGTAAATGATCCATAGGACTCAGCATATATTTATATCTAGGGCTAAAATTTATTACAATATATAGTAAAAATACAAACCAAAAATCATAATAGGAAAAGATACAGGAGTGAAGAAGCATCCATGTAAGGCTTCTTTGTGTTTACTGTCTCCCATGAGGGATAACACAGAGTCTCCTTCTCCTTCATTATAAAAAATGCAGCAACATATTGTAAAGTTTCTAACTCAGGTAAGCCCTTTCAAACTCACTTTCTCCCTATTATATACTAAAAGTCCAAACTCCCAGAAACATAACAGGTTTCTACATTTTTCTCTCTGGAGTAAACACCACGAACAATTAAGGAATATTAAGATCCCTCTGTAAATCCAAACTCACAAACACCAGCCAAGAGCCAAGCTTATAAGTAGGCCTTTCTAGAGACTGAACGCTGAGACCTGATACATCTACCCTTTTCTGCACAGAAACATTGGCTGAGATCTCAGAAAGTGGAATCAAAGTTATTAAGGAACCCAGTGGGACAGAGTGATGAGTTGAAACCAGCAAAGTGAAGCCTATTAAGGAAAAACAGGAGACTTGCATTAAAGTCCAAAAGATTGATTATTACTACTGGACATAAGAGACACACTTTAACAACAATTACTGTGAAAAATACCCAAGGGTTTTGTTGCTCAATTTCAATTAACAGTGCTAACATGGCATGAGAAAACTAATGGAATCTTTTTCTGAATTAATGGGAGTGTCATACTTATATCAAAGCAGCTAGAACTCCCACCCATTCTGAACCAGTCAAATATCTTGAAACAAATGTATGTATCTTTAAGCTTCCTACCCTGACTCAGATGTGAATAGATAAAGGAAGAGTAGTGGGCAATGCAGGTCACTAAATTGATGACGACATGTAAGATGTTTTAGTATTGTTTCAAATGAGATTTTGAAAATTTTAAAATGAATTACTGTTCTTTTCTTGCTCCATTTGAAAGACTTGGAAGCATTAGAGAGGCAGAGTCAATATAAAAAGAGCAAATAGGTAGAGTCAACTATGGAATTAGTTCACTAGGATAAGAAAATGTTCCTCAGTATTGAAAGTGTTCACACTGCTCCACTCATCTCTAGACTAGATGACATTTGGAGCATAAATATCTAGAATCTCTTCATGCTTTAGAATTATTGACCCTATGATTGTATTAACTTGGATTTTTTCAATTATGCATGTATATTAGACTCTCCTTGATAAATAGATAAAAAAAAACAAAACAGTGATTTGTGCCCAATGTCTCTGAATATCATTCTGGGTGTTTCGTCATTTACCATGAGTATGGTCATAACCACTGGGAGCTATTTCATATTTTCCAATTAGATCTGCCCTAAATTTAAAGACAAGCCTTTGTTTATTGGTCATATCAACTCTTGAAATTTCCAGCTACAGAATTAATCCTTGAGGATCGTATAACCAACATGAAGAACCTCAGTGAAAGATTATGTTTAATTTTAGATGTGATTTCAGAGAACATGAGGAAGTTCTTTACTTCCAACTGACCAGATTAAAATATCAAAACTTAATACTTTTTCATCTTGTAAATATATTGACTTTCAGGAAACCCTTTTTGGAAACTAGTGTAATCTCTGGGGATTGCTTTTATTAATATCATGTAAACCAGCAGTCTCTCAACTTTTGTGACATGTACACTATCAGTAAAAAATGTATTGAAGGGTTAGGAGTGTAGTTCAATGGTTAAATACTTGTCTACCATGTGTAAGGTCCTGAATTCCATCATAAGCACCATCAAATACATTTCAGTACATCCTCCAATATGTATATATGCATATATTTGCAGCTCCCTTGACTCATTCATATTCAAACTTACTTTATTTTTTTATTTTTTTGCGGAACCGGGGATTGAACTCAGGCCCCTGCACTTGCCAGGGAAGGGCTTATTCCACTGAGCCATCTCCCTGGCCCCTTCAAACTTACTTTAAAAAACTACAACCTTAGTCATATCCAACTCTCAGCCTCCTCTGCAGCTGTGTCTTGATATTGTATTTGACTGAAATAAATCACAACCATGCTGATGGTTCTTTCTTCAAATTCATTCTGCAAATCTAAAATAGGTCTTTACTGCAGCTGTGCCATCTTTTTTTCCTAATCTCTCTAAAGAATATTTCAAAGTTTAGTGGGTTATAGATAATATGAGAAATGGTTTCTGGTGGTACAGTGGTAACTGAGAATCTCCATTCCAACATCATTTTCTCTGTAGTAGCAAATTTATAGATGACTTTTGTACCTGGTGCCAGCTGGAAATCTACCTTTTCATTATAGGGGTCATGTCTTGTAGCTCATCCTACCAGACAGGTTCCTGGGCTGTGTACATCACAGGTCCCAAGGCTGTTTCCAGTTCACCAATGGGCTAGCTGAGAAAGTGACCCACTGTCAGGGGTAGGTCCCCCAGTATGTGAGAGTGGAAGCCTGTGCCACTCTACTCCAGGGACAGAATGTCCATGTCCCTACTCTCCAGTCTTCGACAAAGTAAATTACACTTAATATCTATATTCCTGATACTTTTACTTGGCCATCTACTATTTCAAGCAACCTCTCCTGCTGTGTGAAAGACTAGACTAGATGAAGGATCATGTTTCCTTTCTTTTTTTGTCCAGACAAAAGAGATTCAAGCATGATACCTTTTTTTTTTTTACATCAGTTATTTTTATTTTAAAGA
>NW_004524819.1:785541-796375 GCF_000260255.1 Octodon degus | reverse complement strand
TACTGGGTGGACTTGGGGCCTGAGACTGCATTTTGTTCCTTCTCTTTGTCATTTTGTATACCACTGTCTTCTGACCTTTGGTGTAGAGCTTAGATAGTTATTACCTTAGCAACAGGTCCGGATCTATGAAGTTGTGATTCCCCCAGGTGGGTGTTGTTTGGTTCTGGCTGTGTGCTCCACTCCTTTCTGCTGCAGGCATTAGAGTTGAACCCTTTGTGTCACTCTGGCAAGATATTCTGCTTCTGAATCAGCTGGGTGGGTCTTGCCTCTAGCCTCTTTGCAGGGAGCTCTGCTGAAGGGTTCCCTGCTGGGCCTGCAGCCTGGGTTGAATGAGGATCCGCAGGCCCCAGGTCATCTCACTCACTAGCCAGGCCTGTGCTCCTGGTCTATTCAGGATCCCGCTGCCCTGGGTCATCTCACTAGAGCATGATACCTTTAACTTGGTTGAGCATACAGTGTATATACTGAGAGACATACATATTTTGCATTGCTATTATGTGAAATTTTTAATTTCATAAGGAAGTGGGTTAGTAGGAAAAATATTTCAGATGTTTTCCCCTCCCATATTCAACACTTTCAATGTTCCTGGAACACTTCCATGGGGATACTGTAGTAAGAGTCTAGGCCCTAGCTACTCGGGCATGACAGTGTGACTGGAGTGGTTGAGTGTGAACTACCAGTTGAGGAGACTAATTAGCCACAGGCTCAGAGCAGAAGCTGCTGATTCTGACATGCGATCAAGCCCAGCCATGCACCCGGTACCAGTCTTCTCATATGAGGACCCACTGAACCTGACACCTGATATCAGTGTAGCATGAGATCAAGACCTGGATTGATGAGACTGGGCGTGATGGCTCTCACCTGTAATCCCAGCACTTGGGAGACTGTAAACAGGCAGATCACTATGAGTCTGTTATAGTAGTGAGACCCTGAAAACCTGTAGACCCTTCCCTAAAATATAAATAAATAAATAAAATGAAAATGTATTTAAGAAAAGACCTGGATTGATTATCAAAGAAGACAAAAACATGATGGCAGGGGCCAGGGAGATGGCTCAGCAGTATAAGCACAAGGGTCTGAGTTCAATCCTTGGTGCCTTCAAAAGAAAAAAAAAAACACCAAATGACAGCAATTGGCTGCTGCCTATGTTCTCTTGCTCTTGAAGTGGTCTGTTCTGCTTACAGGATGCATCATCTGTTTTTCAAAGAACTATTTTTCCCTGAGCACTTCTTTTCTTTTTCATATTTCTGCCCTAAAATAAACATTAATCTTTCACATCCACAAGTTGTCCTGACAAATTCATTGACTGGGACAAATGAAAATCTGGAAAACACTACTGATCCCTACCCCACCCAATAATATATTCAGTGTAGCTAGCCAGGAGGGCCAGGATGTAAAACTGTTGGGCATAGTTTCTCTCTCTTTGAAATCTATGGGCTCAAGTCAAGAAGAACTAATTAAACACTTTTTTTTTCTTTCTGTAGTCTAGGAAGGCTTCTTCTCCCAAGATGGAAGACTAGAGTGTGGTAAAAGTTAGTGGAGCCTAGGGATCCTTTGTCCTACCAGTGGCCATAAGACAAGAGCTAATGGAGTGTGGTGCAAAAAGCCTATGCAGCTTCTGGCTCAGGTCAGGTCTCAGCATCACAGAACTGGCTGAACAAACATGCTCACTTTAAGTCCTAGTCACTGTACACTTGTGACAACATCTGAGAACCAGTGCCCTCAGGTAGGGTGAAGACAGAGCTCAGAAGGGGAGACTGGCTATGGTCAGCACTCCTATTTCTTCAGGGAATGGATGAAGTTCATTAACAGCACCCCTGAGCTGAACCTAGAGCCATGGCTATAGCCAGTGTGCACTTCTGGAGATATTTAATCCCCAGAGTAGCTGCCACCAGTTTAAAAATTATTTCTGCCTATTTAAAAATGGCAGAAAATGGCTCCTGTCTGTATAAAAGCAGGACCAGTTTAAGGACACAGGTTTAAAAAGGTAACTACAGAGCAGACCCGCTCTGTCATTTCTTGATGTACACCCTCCTTTGGAATAAATGTCTTTCAAATAATTCACTTGTTTAGAAATTAAACTTGTTCAACTCAGATAACTTATTTGCTTTCTAAAGATTCTGTGAGATGTTGAATTAGAAATGTCTCATCCACTTCAGTTAAATGTTGACTGCTTAGACTGTTTGACTAAGAACAAGTTGTACGATGCTGACAAATCAAAAACCAGGAAAGAACTTTATCTGAATGTCTGGAAATTTGAGCAAGTGTTTAATTTGAGTATTTTTTTTTTCTTTTTTCTTTCTTTTTTTTTTTTTTTTCAGTACCGGGGATTGAACTCAGGACCTTGTTCTTCCCAGGCAAGTGCTTATTCTACTGAGCTATCTCCCCAGTCCTAATTTGAGTATTTTCAAGTGTTAAAATTTAACTTCTTTACCTCCTCTATAATTTCACAGACATAAAATTTCATTGAAATGCTGTGTTATTCTGATTTAGTTGTAGATGACCAGGTGCTTCTGATGAAGTAAAAATGTGCATCTTCCCTGTACGATTGCATGATTTCCCATGTTTCTATCACAGAAATATACATAGTTTAATTCCTTATCATAAACATGTGACTTATTCATGAAAATACAAGTAAAATTATTTTAAGTGTGATTTTTATTTGTAAGATGTTATGCTTACTATTCCAATCTGGTGGTAAGATAAGTCTTAAGAACTTGTGAATATTCTAGATTTTCCAAATTGAATGAGAGAAAATGTGTAAATATCCTGCTATTTTAAGCAATCTTGTGCTTTATTTGGCAAGATAACTATGGTGTATCTGTGGATTGGTTTATTCCCTACTAGTGTAAGAAAGTCAAATCATTTCATAGCAAGGAGCTTAAAAGATCTTGCAATTTATAGTCTAGAAAACATCTAGGTAACTGTTGCTCTATTTATTATTTGTTTATTTATTTATTAATTACAGGGTCTCAGGGCAGGGAGATAGCTCAGTAGAATACGCACTTGCCTACCAAGAGCAAGGTCCTGAGTTCAATTCCTGGTACCGCAAAAAGAAAAAAAAAATAATACAGGGTCTCACCAAGCAGCTCCAACTCATAGTGATCCTCCTGTTTCAGCCTCCACAGCACTGGGATTACAGATGTGCGCCACCATGCCCAGCCTTTGTAGCTGGCTCAATACACCCAGCATGGTATGTGGTACTGGAGACCAAACCTGGGTCCTTGTGCTTGCCAGGGAGGTACTTAGACTGCTGAGCTATCTCTCCAGCCCTTGTTCATGAATTTATGATTTATCAAGTACTTGCTAGGCATGAAGATTCATATTGTGAATATATCTAAATAGTAATCTGTAATCTATTTAACTGTATCCAAAGTCTCTGTCTACTTTCCTTTCCTGTTCATGTTTTCATTTAATTTCTTTTGAATTTAACTTGTTATGTTTGGCCCACTGTATTTGTTGATTTCTTTCATTTTGAAAAGTTAATATTTTATTTTTGTAAACTGTGTGAGTAAGCATGGATTTTGGCTTGTGGTACCTTATAGATAAGAGGTAGAGACTTTGCTATCAGGCAACACATTGGAAAGCAGATCTCAGACAGAAACTAAGCCTCTTTATCTCTCTGCAAAATGTTCCCAGTTCAAACAAGCAACTCCTTGGGCAACCCCTCCCTTAGGAATGTGGGCTTGCCACTTTCTCGCTGTGGTCCTGTGTTTTCTCATTGGTAAGAGAGACACTTCATGCAGTTCTCTCATGGGAATCTCCTTCCCTAGAGAGGAAATACTGAGTACCAATACCAATAAAACTAAAAATGGGTTTATAAACAAACTTCATAGTATCCTAACATCCTGAAATCGGTAGGATGTATTTTCCTTCAAGGCTAAGGGGGCTAGTTTCTAAGATCACTAACTCCCTCTCTTTTGCTTTGTATCTCTACTTGCTTGATGTCAAAAATTGTATAAAAGAATACTCCTCATTGTTTTGGGGCCCAGCCTAGTTTTGAGCATTTCTAATGTCTGGAACAGTAACGTCCTAAAAAATCTTGCTCCTTCTTTCCAGTTTCTTGGAAATTCTGCAGTAGAACTTTGTTTAGATATCCTCCTCATTTTATACTTAATGTAATTATGTTAGATTTTCATCTCCATGTCCTTAAAGTAAAGAGATACTACTTTTCTAGGTAGTCAGGAAACTCTTTTCAGGGTTCTACTTTAGTTGTTTTTCAAGTGGCTAAATGGGACCCTAAGAGCTCCAGCCTTCAATCTAATGAGTCAGTGGACCACACAGTGGCCAGTTCTAAGGCTAATGTGCATTAGATAGCTGAGACAACGGTGGCACTAGTAGAGTTTTAACACAGATGGCTGGATCTACAGACTGTGTATCTGAGTATCACAAGGGCATTCAACGAACTCATTGATTTTCTGCCTTCAGCAAGGTAGGTTCTCTTAAGGAGAGGCTAGACCTAGTTCTCTCTCTCCACGTGCTTCAAGACATGCCATGGAAAACACCTTGAGCAACACCCCACAAATCCCAGAAACTTTGCCATTAAATCATATCCTTCAACAGTGGGAAAAATTTGACACTGACATTTTGAAAAAAGAACAGTTATCCACAATTACAACTCAGTTTGGGCCCAGTACAAACCAAGGAATGATGAGAGATGGATAAAGGATGGTAGTTCGAGTTATAATACTGCAGTATTTTGCTGTTATATTGTTTCTTCATAAAATCATAGAAAATGAAGAGAAGTCCCATCTGTTAAGGCTTTTGTACCTCCTTATCACTGGAAAATCAAGAAGACTTTGATAATTAGAGTGGTACCTGAGGAAGAAATTGTTATTGTTGATGATCCTGTTCTCAGACCCCCACTTATCTCTCTGACCAATATGGGTATTTCTTATCTGTTTGATGAATGTCACCACACTAGGAGGTCTCCTTGACCTCCTCCTCATAATGCTTAGACTAGCAAAATAGTTGTCTTCCCTTCAAGTAAATTAAAAACTCCATCAGAACTGAGTACCCTGGAGGAGTCAAGTATTCCACAGCCTCTATCATGTTCCCCAGATATCTTTTTTTCAATAATTTTATTGAGAGACAAATAGCAATGAGACATTTTCAAATCAAATTGGTAGGACAATTTAAATAATTACCACATTGCATACTCTCTTCCTAGTGGTTATTTGCTGTACAAGATGCAGACATGGTATCCTATTTACAAACACTATTACAACAAATCCCTCTATTCCTTAAGAGAATGTAACTATATATCTATCCTAACCACTTTGAATACACAGATACAAAATGAACATTTATTTATATATCCCCTTTTTTGTTTCGTTCCATCATTTGAATATTATAGGTATGTTAACTCAGTAAAATATTCTAAAAGAGTCCAGTAATCCATAATAGTATTGAGTATTCCTCTTGACTGGCAGTGTCAGAAATTGTTGACCTGAATCCCCTAGAGCTCAACATAACATCGTGGCTTTACTTCTTATACTTCATTTTTATACTTTTCTGATGGATGGTTAAGATCAAGATAAAACAAGACCTATGTAACAATATTTGCAGCTTTTGGATCTGATAAGGTCAGTGAAATCCCCTCAGGATTTATCCTGAGACCCTGTATTGTAGATCCTTTGTCAGTGTCAGCCATGTGGATGAGTCACAGTCATTGCTTGGCCAATTTGCTCTCTATAAAAACCTGAGAAAATGTTTTCTCTACATGTGACTCTCCTTAGGCACACTATACATCATTGATCACTTTCCTCTTTCCTCAGATATCTTTACTGCAGTACTTCCTCAGAGTGGAGCCTCCTATTCATCTAAATTACATCTCAGCTTGCCCCTGAAAGAAGTCCTAGGAGTAAAAGCAGTTATACAAGTCTAGATCCCTTTTTCAGTGACAGATATCCATCAATGTGAAGAACTACTGGACTGAATTTCAGAAGATCCTAGTAGGTTTGGAGATAGTTCAAAATTTTGATGCTGACTTTTTATCTATTACACCAAGATGTTCAGTTCATTGCAACCACTTGCTGTACCTTAGATGGAAAACATAATCCTAGAAGAGGCTAGGAACTACCAGTGAACAACATATTACAAGAAAGGAAGGAAATCATCACAGAGAGTTTGTTATCCCTCCAACATAATCAATCTGGGCCACTACTGTCAAATGACTAATAATGATGTCTATCATGATAATGGCTCTTATGTAAACGAAAAGATGCATTAAGAAATCTATTAATTGTGATCAATTGAGTGAAGTTACATGGCATAAAGAAAATCCAACTGTCTCCCATGGACAATTTTTAGAAGATTTTTGTAAATATACAAATTTAGATCATCTTTCAGGGAGGGATGGAAACTGATGGAACTTCACTTCATTTGTCAATCATCCCCAGATATTTGGCACAAATAATGCAAATCAAAAATGGGCCTCCAGTTGCTTCTTGTTCAATTTTTGGATACAACCTTTTCTTTGTGCAACAATCAGGATTCAGATTAGAGTGAGAAAGGAAAAGCCAAAATAATAGCTGTCATAATTAGCAGTTATTTCAGTGGCATAAAGGAAAACTCATGGATGATCACTCCTTTAAATGTGAAAAGACTCGATACTAGGCATGCTAATTCAGCAGGCCCTATTCCATGTGTCAGGTGGCCAATGTGCCAGATGCATGGCAGTGAGGATTGACTGTCTCCACTCCCAGAGATGGACTAGGCCAGCCAAACTCTCATTTCTGCTCAGATGTAGACTGCAGGTACCTTGGGTAACTTAAGAATGCCCCTGTTTATGGACATAGTCATTTCCAGTGAGGAGCACTGAGTAACCTTGCACTTCATGGGTGAGTCAGTACAGTTACTGGTAGGTACACAGGTGACTCTGTTTTCTTTTTAACATTGATTTATTTGGGTCTCACTATGCAGCTCAGACTCATAGTTATCTTCCTGTCTCAGCCTCCCCATTGCTGATATTACAGGTGTGCGCCACCACACCCGGCTTCCATGGACAGCATGGCATGCCCACCTGTCCAGGACATGGCTTGTGATACCAGGAATCAAACCTGGTTGTTGTGCTTGCCAGGCAGGCACTTAGAAGGTCGAGCTATCTCCCCAGCCCTGGCTCTTTCTGTTTTAATCTTCTTTTCTAGAAAATCTTCCTCCAGGTTCATAGCCATGGTAAATGTTGAGGGGACCATCAGTTAGAGCTTTCTCTTCCTGCAGCATCATGTGAATCCAAAAGTCAAATATTGACCCATAAGTTAGATTGCTCCACAGCATCTTTCTCCCTTACTAGAAGGACATTTACTTGCAATGCTGGGGATAATTCTCAAAATTTGTCAAAGACCAAAGTAGGTTTTACTTGTTGGGACTGCATCAGGGCTTTCTGAGCTGATTAGCCAACAGGTGAATCCTGCTGCTTGGCACAGTGGTGTAATTGGGAAGGCAAATTCTACAAAGCCAGAGGTTATAAAACTAAAAGGTCTGGGGCAATTTCCTAGTGTAAAGCAGTATCCAGTAAAAAAAAAGGCCCATGAAAGGTAAAGGCCTCTAGCCACACATAAACAGTTTTCTCAAATATAGATCTCTATAGCCTTGCCAGTCCCCTTGCAATACACTCATTCTCTCAGTAGTAAAACCTTCAGAAGAATATAGGATGACACAAAAATTTTTCCTCATCAATGAGGCTGCAATTTCAATCCAACTTTTGGTGGTAGATCCATATGATTTTCTGATTCCACAGGACATAGATTGGTTTTCATTTCTGGATCTTAAGATGTTTTCTCGGGCTGGTGAGATGGCTTAGTGGTCTAAAGCACCTACATAGAACAAGCTTAGCAAAGCACAGGGACCGCGGTTCAATCCCCCAGCACCACATGCCAGCCAGCCCTGCCCCCTGGTGGGCTGAGCTGGCCACACACACACACACACACACACACACACACACATAAAATATTTTTTTAGAAAAAGATGTTTTCTCTTTTATTCCACTCCATCACCTGTTGGCTAATCAGCTCAGAATACATTCCACAGATGTATTCTTAGTTTCTATTTGACTTTGAATGGGAAAAGCCCATTTCAAGGGTAAAACAATGTACACTGACTGTTCTTCCACAGGCCTTTACACATAGTCCTCACTTTTATTGCTTGGGTATGAGAAAAAAAAACTTAAAGAAGCTAGGACTTAAATAGAACTATCCTACAGTATGTAGGAAATAGTTTAATTTGCATCCCAACTTAGGAACTATTGAGCCATGATACTATCCAAAACCTTAATTTTCTAGCAAAGAATGTATACGAAGTCTCAAAGAGAAAACTCAGCTATCCCTAGAGAAAGTCCAGTATTTGGGATACACTTTTACACCCAGAAAACAACAGCTGCCTAGGGACCAGATCCAGGATACTTCTGATCCAGGACCCCTCCTACCAATAACAGTTTTGCTCCTTCCTGGAATGGTCAACTTCTGCCGGATTTGGATCCCTAATTTTGGGATGAATATCAAGGCCTTTATATGAGGCTGTTAAGAATGTTGAGTCTTCACCCCTACAATGAACAAAAGTGAGACTACATTTCAGAAAATAAAAAAAAATGCCTGCATTCAGGCTCCCGGATGAGGGTTAACTGATTTAGGAAAACCCTTCTTCCACTATATATCAGAAAAGAAGGGAATTGCTTTTGGTGTCTTAACCTAAAGGCTTAGACAAGAACTCCATCCAGTAGCTTATTTTTCAAAAACATTAGATGGAATAATTGCCAGATGGCCTCCCTGCCTGAGGGTAATAGCAGCTACAGTTAACAGATGAAGCTATGAAATTAAATTTAGGACAAATATTACAAGTCCTAATTGTCCATCACATCAGGGCTGTTCTTGAGATGAAAGGCTATTTGTGATTGACAGGGGAACATCTTATCAAGTATCAGATCATGTGCTTTTTTATTAATTTTATTGAGAAACAAATAGCAATGAGACATTTTCTAAACCAATGAATGGGGCAGTTTCAATAATTAATACATTGCATATTGTTGTCTTCATAGCAGTTATTCATAGTACAATATGCAGACATGATATCCTATTCAAACACTATTAGTACAAATCTTTCTTCTCATTGAATTAAGAAAAAGTAGCTGTATATCTATCCTAACTATTATGTATGTACAGATACAAAATGGTCCTTCATTTGTAACCCCTTTTTCTGTTTAGTTTTGTCAGAGATGGGTATTCCACTGCCATTTAAATATTGTAGTTGTGTGAATTAAGCAAAATAATCCAATACAGTCTAGTAGTCCATAATAGGAGTGGGTTATCCATAAGACTGGCAATGTTACAAGTTGTTGACTTGAGACTTTACAGCTCAGCATATTAATATGGCTTTGCTTTTTATACTTCATTTTTATACCTTTCTGTTAGATGATTAAGACCAGGATAAAGCACGACCTATATATAACAAGGGATGTAACTTTTGTATCTGATAAGGTCAGTCAAATCCCCTCAGAATTTACCCTGAAATCTTGTACCACAGTTTGTAGATCCTTTGTCAGTGTCATCCATGTGGATGAGTCATGGTCATTGAGGGACATGCTTGGAATGTCTGTAATTCTGGTCTTCTAAATACATACTGCTTGTCATATCATAAGAATTACTGCCATACTGTCTCTCAAGTAAATATTTTATTAAAAAAATAAATGAAAACAAGATCATGTGTTTAGATACCCTGATTTTACTATGAAGTCTTACACTGCTCTTAATTGTATCTTGTTGATGCCTACAGGGTTAGTTTACTCACTCTTGTGAGTGTGTGATTTCCCACATCTACACAAGCTGGTAGAAAATCAGGGACTGACTACTCCAAGTCTCTGAGGATATTTGGTTCATTAATGGAAGGAGCTTAGCCCAAGAAGGATATCAAAAGGTGTATACACAGCTATTAGTTCCTAAAAGATTATTAAGGTCGAACACTTTTCTCCATGGATTTCTCAAAGAAGCAGGTCTCAATAGCCCTTACTCAGTCATTGATATTTGAAAAGGGCAAATTTAAGTGTCTGTACAAATTCTAAACACAGTATGTCTTCCTGGCACTTCATGACCATGTAGAAATCTGCAAAGAAAGGGACTTTCTATCTAATAAACAAACATCTATAAAGCGCAAAGAGGACATTGTATAATTCCTACAGAAAGATGGTTTTCCCAAACAGGTCACTGTCATTCATTGCAGGGCACACTGAAGAGACATGTCTAAAATCTCTTTCAGAAATCACAAAGCCATATAGGCAGGTAAGAAGGACAGCTTTGTAGCCCCTAACAACCCAAACCATGTTCTTCATCCCCAAGAAACCATTAAAATCAGTCAATATGCCCTGGGAAGATAAATAGGCATTAAAACAAGTGAAAATTTAAAGAAACTCTGGTGGTATTTAGAAAACAAACTGGTCCTTCCTAAGGGAACACATAGAAAGGTAATGAAAAATACTTCATGTTTCTTTCCATGTTGGAAGTTAGGCTACATGGGAAATAGTCATTTGATTTTTCACAGAGCTAGGATTAACAGGAACCACCTGGCAGGTCTTCTAAGATGGCTTGCTATGTACCTAAAATAATCTTGGTAAGCCCGGGTCACCTTCTTTGCTAGAACCGATACAGGAAGGAGGGACATACCCTGGGGAGAATTGGCATTATAACTTGATTTACACTAACTCTGTCCCTTCAGCTTCACAATGGACCTTCTTTTACTTCTTTTTTTTCAAAGTTTTATTGTTAAACAGATAGCAATGAGACAGTTTCAAATCAAATCGGAAGGACAGTTTCAACAAATAATACACTGCATATATTCTTCTTAG
>NW_004524819.1:770715-778196 GCF_000260255.1 Octodon degus | reverse complement strand
CAGGAAGCTCTCCTCACACTCACTGGACCTGGGCTAGGACTGGGTCTCACCTTCTTTTACTTCTCAAATAACTCTGTGTGTGGCAAAGTCCTTATGAATGAAGTATCTTATTCTGTCATGGAGACCGCACCTTGCAGAAAGTCAAGAGTACCACCCAGATCCTAAACAAAACTCTGTAAAAAGCCATCTGAATTTTGCCTCTGTTTATTGCCTATAGCCCTTACGAGGGTTCACAATACCCCAAAGACTAGACTAAATGAGTCCATTTGGAATGTCATATGGGAGGCTGCTTTTTCTATCCTCTGATATGGTGATAGATCCAGAAACTGTGGAACTCCTGAAATTTCTTTTTTCTTTTTTTTCTTTTCAAAACCAGGGATCAAACTCAGGCCCTTGTGCTTACCATTGCAGTGTTTATTCCACTGAGCCATCTCCCAGTCCCCTCTTGAAATTTCAATTTAAGCCAAGTAAAATATGTCATCCAACTAAATGGGAACAAAATTCTGCCCACTCCTGGCTCAGACGAAAATCTAGTGTTAACCTAGGAAATCATGTACTTGTTAATATTTGTAAAGAGAGGACCCTTATAGCTCAATTTGAGCCAAAATGAAAGGCCCATTTTTAGTGATCCTTTCCATTCCCACTGCAGTAAAAGTGGCAGAGATGGTTAGTTGAATCTGCTTGTCTAAGATCAAGGCAGTGCCACCTGAAATATTTGAAGACCATCCAAATGGAGATAGCTACTCCTGTGAACTTCTGGGAGACCTGAAGCTCCTCTGTAGAAATCAGAACTTCATTTTATTTCAAGATAGATAAGTAAAGTCTCAAGAATCCCTAATCCATCACAGCTTAAATGGATAGCCCAGTCAAAATACCTCTTCAGATCCTCCAAATTCTCTTCCATTAAACATCATCATAGCTTTCCAAACCCTGAATTCTGGCCTGAATTTCTTGCAACTCCATTTCCTGTAGAAACATTGACTCCAATCTACCATGTCCAGCAATAGAGTTCTCCTTAAATTAGCACTTCTTGTCAATGTAGCTTACTTGTAATGCATTGACAATACAGTAAAATTAATGATTCTATCCCATGTATTCTTCACCCAAGTCGTGACCTCTTGTAGGCTACGCTTCACAAAGTTTGCATTAAATTAATTGAAGACTTGTAAGTTAGGAAATGCTAAAAATTGTTGGTTCACACAAAAGCAATGAAATATTTCAAATACCAAACTCAGAAAATATTTATTTCACACAAGTGCATTATGTGTAATATACAGTGTGTTGAATTATGGAGATTCATATCAGACACTATGTCCAGTTATCAAGTGTGCACATTGTTTGTGCGTGTCTGTACTCCCATTGGTCATTCAACAGGAAACCTTGAGTTCATCTGTCTACATAGGCATTTACCACTCATCCAAAGGTATTCACTTGGGTATTTACAAACATTTAATTGTATTGTAATTTATATTTAATATTCTTGTCTGTTACAAATGATGTACTAAATGAATCCATCTGGCTGATGTTCTTAACTGGGACTTATTTTTGGGATGGGGCTTTTATTATGAGCATCCTGAAAGATCATGCTAAGGCTTATTTTCTGCTTTATTTTTTTGGTACCAAGAATTGAACCCAGGAGTTTTATGTTTGTGAGGCAGGTGCTTGTGCAGATGAGCTGTATCCCCAGCTCTTCTAGGGATTATTTTTCTGTTATATCTTGTTTTTCTGGAAATATAGAACCAATGTGGAGATTTATTAGCGACTGGTGCAGAATAGCAGCCCTTGAGCCTGACATAGGATCACACGAAACTCTGTACCCACTATCTTCTGATAGAAAACACCAAACCTGGTATCAGTATTCTAGCATGAGATCAAGTAGATCACCTGGCTCAACTATCAAAGGAGACAAAAGAAGGACAGCAACTGACTTTGCAGCAATTTCCCTCTTGTTCTTGCAGTGGTCCGTTCTGCTTGTCTTCTCTTTTTCCTTCAAAGTACGCTTTTCTCCCTGAGTACTTCTTTTGTGCATTTACCTTCCTTATTTCTGCCATAAAACAAATGGTAATCTTTCACATGTACTACTTCTCTTCACCAACTCATTGATCTGAATAAATAAAAGTGTGGAAAACAGATGTGTCTTGATCCCATCTGATAGCAGTATCACACTCAGAATAGAACATTTCTGTAAATCAAATGTGTGGGCTTTTTCCCCCTATAGTAGCTAATTCTCCAGAACCTTCTGGGTATCCTACACCTCTGACAAGATCAACCAGGAGATAGCATTCATTTCCCACATGGTAAAGTCTCAATTCGGGGCTGGAGAGATGGCTCAGTGGTCTGAAGCACCTACTTAGAACAAGCTTGGCAAAGCATCAGGGACCGCGGTTCGATCCCCCAGCACCACATGCCAGCCAGCCCCGCCCCCTGGTGGGCTGAGCTGGCCACACACACACACACACCTCTCTCTCTCTCTCTCTCTCTCTCTCTCTCTCTCTCTCTCTCAAATAAAAAAAAATTAAAAATTTAAAAAAAAATAAAAAAAATAAAGTCTCAATTCCACAGTTTTGATCCCCTTCAGATGCCCAATGCAAATGGCAAATTCCTAGGTTACCCACAATTTCTAACATGACTCCAAGTTGGAGTTTCTCTCTACTCTTTTCTAAGGTTCAATGATTTGCTATATTTGTTCACAGCACTCTCAGAAATACATTTACTTGTTCATTGCAAAGCAAATTATGTGGGTGTTACTGCTCATTAACTCAGTCTCTAGCCCCTCTCCCTCTACTGGAAGAGGAGAAGAGGAGGAAGCTCAAAGTTCCAAGCATCTAAGTATGGTCTTGTTTTTCTAGTAACTGATCCTTACTCAGGATCCCAAGAGTCACCATATTAGAAAAAAAGATACTTGTGTAAAGCAGTAAGTTTCAAGAAATATATATATATATATATATATAGGCTGAGCATGGTGATGCACGTGTGTAATCCCTGGACTAGAGAGGTTGAAACGGGAGGATTGTTATGAGTTTGAGGCCAGTCTGGGCTGTATTAGTGAGTTCAAGGCTAGCCTGAACTACATAAGAAGACCCTGTCAAAAAAAATTCAATGTATGCACTTAACATTCTTATTAGTTGAGGAAATAGATTTTAGTATCTTTGTGTCAGGAACTGAGGATAAAGACCAAGTATCTATTTATTATGTCACAACACCCTTCCTGGATCAATTGTAATACAAAAGTGAGTGACAACATGGTAAGCTATTTTGTTCTTCATTTATAATGTAAACATGTTTGTAGCTTTGATTCCTGTTAGGGCTTGTGTTTAGTTGTCTCTCTAAAGCCTCATGCAGTCATGAGGCAGAAACTTCTAGAGTTTGTAATTAACTCATGAGCCACTGGGATTATGGGTAATCCAAGGCTGAGATTCTGGGTCTTAGTACTGCTGGGATTATGGGTGTGAGTACTTCCCCCAGCCTGGGGCAGAGAGCCTGAATGCAATTTAGGAGATACAGACTTCCTTTTTATAGCCATTTGTTGCTACTCTTCTCTTGGATGTTCTTGCTTTCTGCTGCCGCCATGAAAGGATGCCCTCTGCCATGTGCCACTCTGCCTTGGAGCCAGCAGAGTATGGACTAAAACCTCCAATAACTGTGAGCTAAATAAACCTTCCCTTCCTTCATTTTGGGGGTTGGGTGTTTGTCCCAGCAATGAGAGTCGAGTAACTAAGGATTTGCCACCAGACAAGTGGGGTTGTTGCTGTGACTAAACCTGATCATGTAGACTAGAAGCTATGGCTTATGGGAACAGATAGGAAAGGTTCAAAGATGTTGTCTATTTGCAAAAAGCTTTGGCTGTTCTGTTTGGAAGCTTCTGGTCAGAGCTCAGAATGCCAGAAGGCTGATAGAAAGGCTGCCTGTAAAGTCCAGGCTGGCGAGGTTGCTGCTGGGGAGAAGGACTGTATTTGTTGTTGGACTTCAAATGATTTGTGCTGTCGCTTGGCCCAAAGTCTGTCTGAATTTTGCTCGTGTCCAGAGACTTTGCCTGAGACTGAGATTAAGCATGGTGGGCTGATTAAGCTTTCAAAAGCAGCCAAATATTGGGGTGGTAGTATGGCTGTTACTGGGAGCTTTTAGCCAGATTTATGTTGAGAGGCAAGAGCACAGGATACAGAAGAATTATTTAAAATGTTGTGAGGTTAGCCAGAAAAAAAAACACCAGGAATGCTGTGGACTGCAAATATAGAGCTGAAGGGCCGACCAGATAGCTCAGCAGACTAAAGTGCCTGCTTAGGTAAAGCTCAGTGGCTGGGGTTCTATCCCTGCTGTACCATGCCAGCACCCCCCCAGGGGGAGGGGCATGCTGTGATGGTGATTGAGACTAGGTGTGGTGGCACACACCTGTAATCCCAGCACTTGGGAGGTGAAAACAGGAGAATCACTACAAGTCTGGTCTGTGTAGTGGGACCCTGAATACCCTGTAGACCCTGTCCTAAAATGCAAAAAGAAAAAAAGATAGAGCTGAGAGGATCTCCATTGCCTGGAAGGAACCAGAGAATCAAAAGGATGGCCTGAGGGTGTCACTGAAGGCAGCAGGTCTCCACCCTTTGCATCCTCCGAATTGCAAGGGAAAGAGACTGCCTTGAGGAGCAAGTCACAGAATGGTGACAGCGGCCACAACAGGTTCCAAAATGGCACCAGCACTGAGAATTTGTTCCTCAGAATCAGGGTAAGAGTGTTTATCAACCCAGGCAGTGAATCCCCATAGCCAAGAGACAGGAAAACCTAGCTACTCTCTAGCTAGCAGCAGACCTTGACATCATCCACATGGTGTTGGTTCTAGGTGCATTCAGAATACAGGAGTTCTGACATTAAGAAGGCTTCCACCTCAATTTAAGAAGAAGACCTGGGAAGCCAGGCAGTGTGTTCCTGAGAGGGCAGTGTGTAAAGCTGTGAGAAACCTATTTAGTGGAAACCCCAAAAGTTTGAAAAAGCCAGGAACATGGATTTTCTAAGGTAAACTGCAAGGAAGGAGCAAAGCTGGCCTAAGAGAGAAGCCATGGGAGCTACCACCAACAGTGCCTTAGGGTGGAGCCACATGGAGCTTACAATTTGCTACAGATTGCTTCAGATTTAAACATGGAACTATAGGACTTAATGTTGGCTCTTCTGCATTTTGGACTTGCTTTGGTCCTAATACTTTGTGTCCTGATGTTCTTACCTCTCGGAATGATAATGTTTATGTTGTACCTTTGAATGTTAGAAGTGTTTAAGCTTTCATTTGTACACAGGCTCACAGTAAGAGTTTGGAGGAGACGTGGAACTTGGTGTTTTCAGCAATGCTGAAACTGTTGGGAACTTGGCAACTTTTAGAGATGGACTGAAATGTGTTTTGCACAAAGGGATGTGCATGAAACTTTGGGGGTCCAGGGGCAGAATGCTATGGTTTGTGTCTAGTCCCCCCAAAGCCTCATGCAGTCATGGGACAGGGACTTCCAGAGTTTGTGATTAACTCATGATCCACTGGGATTATAGGTAACCCAAGGCTAAAATCATAGGTTTTGGTACTGCTGGGATTATGGGTGTGAGTACTTCCCCAGCCTGGAGCAGAGAGCCTGAATGAAACTTAAGAGAGACAGACTTTCTCTTTCTAGCCATTTGTTGCTGCTCCACCTCCCTTGGCTATTCTTGCTCTTTTCTGTGGCCATGAAAGCATGCTGTCTGCCATGTGCCACTCTGCCTTGTAGCCAGCTGAGTATAGACTGAAATCTCCAATAACTGTGAGCTAAATAAACCTTTCCTTCCTTCATTTTGCTGGTTGGGTATTTGTCCCAGCAATGAGAGAAGAGTAACTAAGAAAATTCCTGACTCATTTGGCCTTAGACATTTTCAGCAAGCTGTAACTGTCTATTCATATCATTTTTGACAGGTAAGAGAGAACGTCCAAGGAGTATAATGTTCACCAGATAGTTTACAGTGCCATGTTAGAGGTTGTATCCACCAGGACCATGAGGCTGCTGCTTTGAGGTTTGTTTCTTTATTCTCCAAGTGATGAACACACTAGTCTTCCTGCTTCCACCATGGTGTCCATAGTGTACTCTCAACACAGCGTCTCTGGAGATACTGTTCCAACAGGCATCGGGTTATTATCACTTCAATTACTTACACCCTTCCTGGGCTCTCATTTCCCTCACAGTGAGGGTGAAGTCTTCACACTGATCTCCAAGCCCTTCTTGATACCGCCTGTGACATCTTCTTGCCCAGAAAATATGAGACCCACTCCTTACCTGGTATTTTCTCCCTCCTCTGCCTCAAACACTCTTCTGCCTGGTCTCCTTAATTGTTCTCCTTCCTCTACAAGTCTTTGCTCAGAAGCAAACTTCTAGGTACATCAATGTGCTTCTGTAGTCCTAGCTGCTTGGGAGCATAAGACAGGAGGATCTCTTGAATTCAGTAGTTCAAGTTCATCCTGGGTTACATAGTATGGCTTTGTGGAAAGAAGAGAGAAAAGGAGAGGAGAGGAGCAGAAGGGAGGCAAGGGGAGGGGAGGGTAAGGGAGGAAAGAAAAGAAAGTCATTTTACCATCTCACTGAGGTTTACTTTAATCAGCACATTTTAATTTGCATCACTTCGCAGACGTAGTTATATTCTTCATTTTTTTCCATAGCCCTTTACCTCTATTTAAAATTATATAGTATTTTTCACTTCTTGTATTTCCTAATGGAATGTATGCTCAATGAGGGTAATGATTTTTGCTTTGTTTATGTGGTTCACTGCTCTAATCTATAACCTGGATTATAACTTGGAATATAACTAAAGTGAGTGTATATACTAGCATGACAGTTCAGTTTAAATTATGCCTCTTGCACTAGTGTGATAATTAGTAACAGCTCCTTCACTATCCAAAGGGTTGCATGATCAATATATGTTCACTTACATAAAGACCAAATATTATATTCAATAAATATTCTACCTCTTAGAAACCTCTTCATGAAGCCAGCAAGATAGCTCAGCAGACTAAAGCATCTGCTTAGACAAGCTTAGGCAAGTGGAGGGATTGTGGTTTGATCCCCAGCACCACAGGCTGCACCACCCCACTCCCAGGGCTGGCTGAGCCAGCCACAGAATCCAGGCATAGTGGCATATGCCTGTAATCCCAGCTCTGGGGAGGCTGAAAATAAGGGAATCACTATGAGTCTGAGCTAAGTAGTGAGACCCTGTAACAACCGAATACGTTAAAAAAAAGAAAGAAAGAAACCTCTTCAGTTTTAATGAGGGACAGTTTTGAAATGGAAGTAGGAAAGGCTCAGAAATGTAGCAGAGAAGAGAAGCTGGTGTTTAGCAAGTCATGCTCTGGAGTACAGGCCATTCATCTTTGGTATTCAGAAGCAGAGTTCCAGTCCCAGGCACACTGACTTAGAAACCCTGGGGATAAAGTCTCTGCAGACTGAAGATGCTGTCCAGATCATCCTAACACAGTAAGAAAGGGATTC
>NW_004524819.1:768249-769870 GCF_000260255.1 Octodon degus | reverse complement strand
AAAGCACAGGGACCGCGGTTCAATCCCCAGCACCACATGCCAGCCAGCCCCACCCCCTGGTGGGCTGAGCTGGCCACACACACACACATAAATAAATAAAAATTTAAAAAAATAAAATAAATAAATTATCCTAGATCATTCCATCGATGCTCTGCAGATCTGTAGATACTTCCCCATGAACCAATGTATGGAAGGCCATGCTACCAATATAGCTGTTATATAGCAAATATAGAATAAAATTAGAGGACTAAACAGCATCAGTGTGCCCTGTGTTTGTTTATCCAGTGAGATTCTCCTTTGGCTGAATTTGGATATGAAGATGGCAAATTACCCAGCCCATCTGAGAGTAAAGGAATTTACTGTGAGTGAATGCAGCAGGGAGTGGGATTAGAAGAGGTCAAAGGGGTAAACTCATACATCTGCCTGGCCTCTAAAAAGAGAGGAATGATTCTGTTTAGAGAAAATGAAGCTTTACTCCCTTTTATCTTTCTGTGTTAAATAATGACTTACTCCTTTTCACTGTGACCTTATGTTTGCACTTTGTTGTTTTGTTTTCTGGCTGATCTTGAAGTTCAAATTTTTAAAGAAAAGGCTCTTTTCGATATTTTACATGCAAATTTTAATATATTCAAGCAGCAGCTGCTGAAACATGCTCTTGAAGTGCTGCTCTGACTCTAGTTCTGCCATTTTGAAGCTCTAATACTGAGCAAGTCCTTTAGAATGTCAGCACGTTATCCGTGCAATATAATTGTTCTTAGCCCTATGGTTATCATAAGGATTAAATGAGTTTATAAATGTTGAGCACTTAGAACTTTTCCCTAAATCATATGGGAACACAAAAAATGAAAATTATTGGTGCTGTGGTAGTCATGGCTAAAATTTTCAACTCTCACACTTTCCATACGTTATCCAATTCACACTTTATGCCAGTGAAGCATGGCTAGAGGAGAAAGTAGAGGCTATTGACTGAGGGTGAAATAAGTGTTATTTCCCAAAATGTGACACTCTGCATGTGCAGTACTTGTTGCCTTTTTCTTTAACCATAGGTTGAGTTCATTAAAAAAAGTGGGAAAGTGGAAGAATATTACAAAGTTACTTCAATGACCTGGAAATTTTCCCTTTCAGCATTTGTAAATACAAAATTTGGAAACTAACAAAACTACATTTAAAATCATTTCCACATCATCTGTGGAAAACACTGTGAGAATAAGCAGTCTTGTGCAAGAAAAGAAGCCCATCACTATAATAGCAGCTAACAAAAATGTTATTCATATTTTTGCTTGTATATAATTTTATCTTTGTATTTAATATAAAAATTTACAACAAATTAAATAAATGGAAACCACAAATGATTATCTCAACACATGCAGATTAAAGTATTTGAAAATGTGCAATGACCATTTATAATAACAACTTTCAGTAAACTGAATGAAATTTCTTCAATATGATAAAAGGTGTCTTCAAAAATCTAAAGGTAGTATAACATTATTGTCAACATTCTACAAAGTAAATTTTACAGGAGAGTGGAAACTGTTTAAAATTGAACAAAAATAAGACTAAAATTGAAGATGATAATAGAATTTGAAATTATAGGATCATTATATTCATAAAATTTGTATGG
>NW_004524819.1:766788-768149 GCF_000260255.1 Octodon degus | reverse complement strand
GTATGGCTTATTTTGTGGAACATAATTTGAATTATATATACATAATGTTAAATCTAGGTTAAGTTAAATCTAGATAATTTACAAATGTATTAGTTATTCTTATATTAGTTATTCTTATGGAAACAATATATGCATCCTTTCTTTTAATGTTTTTCAACAATTGAAAAACTACATTAACTACAGTCTCCTTGCTGTACAATAGCTCTCTTGAAGTTTACTTTCCCCATCTCACTGTAATAGTGGATCAATTCTTGCTTAGATACTTTGTCTATTATGGCGAGACTGGAATCCTGCCTCATAGAGCTCTTCTTTGGCTGAGCTAAACCAATAGAGTAGCCAAGTCAGTCAACTCTGGAGAGGTACTGTTCTGGCACCATGGTGCAAGAAAAGGAAAATGAGGCAGGTCTACAAACAAGACACTTCTGCTCTCATTCATTTGGCCAAAGAAAATTAGACGTCTATGCTTAACCTTTGGAAATTGAAAAAAACAGTACTCCCAAGTGCAGTCCAAGGGAGGTAAAGTAGAGTATTTATGAACTGTCCTAGTGATTGAAAAGATAGAATTACATTTTGTCTAAGATGCCATTGGTATAAACAGAAAAGCTATTTAAAGAGACATCTAGCATTACAATTTCTTAATTTTTTGCTTGCAAACAGTTGTCATTATTCTATATATCGATTATATGTTTTGGGAACTATTGTAATTATTAATAGTAGGCATATGGAAATAACTTAAGACTTGATTTCATATGTCCTTGTTCCTTAAAGTCATGCTATTATGTTCACTTTCTATTTATTTTATTTTTTATTAGTACGTCTTCTAGTCATGCGGTCCGCCCGCAGGGTGCTCTGAGAGGGTAGCTGAGACTGGGCGTGGTGACGTATGCCTGTAATCCTAGCTCTTGGGAGGCTGTAAACAGGCAGATCGCTATGAGTCCAATCTAGTGTGAGACTGAACACTCTGTCGATCCTTCCTTAAAGTAATTAAAAAAAAACCCAAAAACAACAACAACAAAAAAAAAGGTACATGTCTTCTATACATGATGCCTACATTCATTTTAGGGAATAGGTGGCTATGTTTAACATATCTTGATTTTTTTCATTAGTTCCCCTACCTACCCTACCCTCCTTCCTCCCATCATCTCTGCATCCACATTCCCATTTTATTATTATTGTTGTCGTAATCATCACTAGTAGTTATTTTTAAATTTTTTTCTCTGTTATTTTAGGGAAGGGTCTATATGGTATTCAAAGTCTCCCTACTAGATCGGACGCGTAGAGATCCTCCTGTTTACAGCCTCCCAAGAGCTGGGATTACAAGCGCGTGCCACCACGCCCAGTCTCAATTGCCCTCTCAGTGC
>NW_004524819.1:758227-766293 GCF_000260255.1 Octodon degus | reverse complement strand
ATTAACTCCCTGTTTCCTTTCAATATTCTTTAATTTTGCTCTTTTTTTATTTGTACTTGGGATTACTTAGATGAGAGGAATGATAAAGTATTGAAGCTTGTGCATCTGATATAGTTTATTTAACATCATACCTTCAAGGCACATTAGTTTGCTTACAAATGTCCCAAATTCATCATTTTTTATAGTCAAGTAGTATTCCATGATGTATAGATACTACATTTGCTATATTTGTTTATCTGCTGCTGAACATATAGTCTGCTTCCAAGTTTAGCCATTATGAATTGTGCTGCTATAAGCATTGCTATGCATGTATCTTTGTAAAATGATGACTTGAACTTGGAAAGATAGCTAGCAATGGTATGTAGTTGAGTAGAATTTCTAGATTTCTAGTTTTAGGTTTTTGAGAAAACTTCTTATTTATTTCCATAAAGATTATAATAATTTGCATTGCCATGAACAATGTAGGCAAGTACCATTTTCACTGCAACCACGACAGCACTTGTTGTTATTTGATTTCTTGATGATTGCTGTTCTTTCCACAGTAAGGTCAAATATCAGTGTTATTTTAATATATAATTCTCAAATAGCCAGTGAAGTTGGACATTATTTCATGCATTTATTAATAATCTTCATTTGTTCTTTTAAGAAGTGTTTATTCATTTCACTTACTCATTTTCACTGAGTCTTTATTTTGTGAGGTCTACTTTTTTGGGTACTTTATATAGTCCAGATATTAGTAATTTGTGTGAGGTGGTAACTGGCAAAACTTTTTTCCCATTCTGTAGTTTATCTTGTCACTCTTTGATTGTTTCCTTTGATGTTCAGAAGCTTTTTAATTTTTCTATGATCCCGGGAATTTGTTTATTTTTACTATTACTTTTTTTAAATGTACTTAGTACAGGGTCTATAGGGTCTCACTACACAGGTCAGACTCATAGTGACCCTCCTGCTTTCAGCCTTCCAAGAGCTGAGATTATAGGCATGTGCCACCATGCTCAGTCTCAATGGCTGTTTCAGTGTGCTCTGGGGATAAAGCCAACAATTCACACTGGGGATCAAACCAAGGGCCTTTAGTCTGCAAAAGCATGCACTTTAGTCCCCTGAGCTATCTGGCCAGCCTTTACTATTACTTCTCATGCAATTTGGAGTTCTGTTTAGAAAGTCCTTGACTACACCTATGACTTTAAGAATTTTACCTGCCAGTACATTGTATATTTCTGTTTATTTAGATTATTTATCCATTTTTGTTTTATTTTTATTTTAGTACATAATGAGAGATATAGGTATAATTTTAATTTTTTTTTGGTACTAGGAATTGAATTTATGACCTCACGCTAGCCAGGCAAGCACTGTGCTGCTAAGCTATAAGCTTGGCTTCTAACTTAAATCTTTTGCATTTGGATAGGCAGTTTTTCCAACACTATTTGTTAAAGAGGATATCTTTCCTCCAAAGAATGTTTTGGCTCCTTTGTCAAACTTCAAACAGCTGAATGTGCCTGAGGTTGTGTCTGCATCCTCTGCTATGTTGCACTGATCCACATGTCTGTTTTTCTTCCAGTACCCTGCTGTCATTGCAGCTTTGTAGTATAACTTGAAGTCAGATATTGTGATTCTTCCTACTTTTGTTGCCCAGGAGGATTGCTTTTTGTGCTCTGTGTTACTTCTTGTTCCACATGAATTTTAGGATTATTTTCTCTAGTTTTGCAAAGAATGTGATAGATATTCTGATTTGGATTATATTAAACTGTATATCAGTTTGGTCCTTCAGGCATTTTGAAAATATTGGTTCTGGCTACCCAAGAACAGGTAATATATTTCTATTGTCTAATGTCTGCTTCAATCTCCTTTTTCAGTCTACTATAGTTTTCATTGTAAAGATTTTTAATTTCCCTTGCTAGGTTAATTCCTAAGTATTTAGTGATTCTTGATGCTATAGTGAATGGTATTGTTTTCTTAAAATCTTCCTCAGAGTTGGGGAGATGGCTCAGTGGAATAAGTGCTTCCCTAGCTAGCACAAGGGCCTGAGTTCAATCCCTGGTTCCGCTAAAAAAAGGTAATATTTCTCAGTGAGTTCATTATTGTAAGGAAATGCTATTGACTTTTGTGTGTTGATTTTGTCTCTTGTACATAGCTGAATTTCATTATTCATTCTAGGACTATTTTTTGAAGAATTTTTGGTTCCTTTAAATAGTGAATCATGTCACCTACAAAGAATCATAACTTCACTTCTTCCCTTCCATCCTTTTCATGTCTTTCTCTTCCCTGATCACTCTGGAGAGTGTATTGATTGCAAACATTCCTTGTTTAACAATCTCTTTACTTAACAACTATTTGGAATTATGACCAAGGTATGCTATTCAGACTTACAAACTATCACTTGGACTCTTACCTTTCTTTCCTTTTGCATACTGCTCCGTACATCTTTATAAATAGAGCTTCAACATCTTTTCTGTACCGTGTACCTTATTTGTACACTATTATAAGTTTTGCTGATTTTACTGTACAGTACAATATTATAGTTTTATGTTCTGTTATGCATTAAATTATTAAATACTGGCAAGTTCAAGGGCCTGAGTTCAATCCCTGGTTCTGCCAAAATAAATAAATAAATAAATGAAAGTTCAGGTATAGTGGTACATGCCTGTAATCCCAGCACTTGATAGGCTGAGGCAGGAGAGTTGTAAATTCAAGGACAACTTGGCTTAAATAGTGAGTTCAAGTTCCGGCTAAATTACATGACAAGATCCTGTCTAAAAAAAAAAAAAGAAACAAACAAGCAAAATCAAACAAAATAAACTACACTGCTACATATAGGAGTTATGCAAATAAAAGCAGTCATAAACTGATGTTTCCTTTAACAATTTCCTTGTTCTGCACATTGTAATGTACACACTATATATACAATTCCTTATTTAGTGACCAATACATTTAATGACCTAGTTGCAGGAATGGAACTCAGTCATTAAATGAGGACTGTCTATTTTTATGTTAAACAGGGATGGTTATGTTGGACATCATTGTCTTGGTCCTGATTTTAGAGGGAAAACTTTCAGTTTTTCCATATTTAATATATCATTGACGGTTAGTTTGTCATAAATGGCTTTCATCAGATTCAAGTATGGTCCTTCTATATGGTCCTTCTGTATGTTTCTTTTGTTTTCTTCAAGGCTTTTATCATGAATGGTTGGTGGATTTTATCAGAAGCTTTTTCTGCATCTATTGATATGGTCATGTGGGTTTTGTCCATATTTTTTGCTATGTTGTGCATTGATTTGTATGTATGTGTTGAATCATCCTTACAACCCTGGAATGAAACTTACTTAGGCATGATATATGGTCTATCTGATAAGGTGTTATATTCCATTTGCCAATGTTTTATTTGAGGATTTTTCCATTTATGTTCATTAAAGATATCAGTCTATAGTTGTCATTTTTATTTCAACTTTTCTGGTTTTGGAATCACAGTGATTTTGGCATCCAGAAAAGAAATGGGAACACTCCTTTTAATTTCATGGTAGAATGTGAGGATTGTTAGTGTTATAACTTCCTAAAAGGTCTTTTGAAATTGAGAAATGAATCCATCAAGTTCTGTTTTTTTAATTGGGAAGTTTTTTTGATGTCTCAGCTTCATTATTTGTTATTGCATTGTTTGCAATTTTTATGTCTTATTGGCATAGTTTTGGTAATTTATATGAGCCTAGAATTCTGTACTTTTCATGATTTTTCAATTGTTGGAGTTCAATTTTTCATAGTGGTTATTATTTTCTGAATTTCATTGGTGTCCAATATGATTGTATATTTTTCATACCTAATTGGATTTATGTGATTGTTTTATGTCTTTATTTTGGTAAAATTAGCTAAGGATTTGTTCATTTTATTGTTCAAAAGAACGAGCTATTCTGTTCATTGCTTTTTGTATTGACTTTCAGTCTCAGTTTCACTAACTTACGTTTGGGTCCTCACGATTTCCTTCTTCAAAGTAGCTTTGTATTTAGATTGGTGTTGCTTCTTGAGTACCTTGACATTCATTAATAGGCTATTTATGTGAGTTTGCTTTGTTTGCTTATGTGAGCATTAATCCTTAAGATTGCTTTTATTTCATTCAACAGGTTCTCTTGTGTCGTATTAGTGTTGTCATTTGATTACAGGAAATGTTTGATATCTTCCTTAATTTATTCTGTTAATCATTGGGTATTCAAAAGTGTGTTTATAAGTTTTCTGTGATTTCTTTTGTAATTTATTTCTAGTTTCAATGTATAATGATCTGACACTAAAAATGGAGTGATTTTGATTCTTTTGTATTTATTTAAGCAGGTTTTGTGGTGTAATATGTGGCCTACTTTGAAAAAAGTTGCATGTGCTACATGGAAGAATGTATATTCCATTGTACCAATGAATAAAACCTTCTAGGTATCTGTAAAATCCATTTGTTCAGAGGTGTGGTTTGGTTGTGATATTTCTTTGTTGAGTTTTTGTTTAGTTGATCTGTGAAAGTGTTATAATGAAGGAGCCCATTATAATTTTGTTGGTGTTTATTTGATCTTTTGTTCCCAGGAGTATTTCTTTTATAAGGTTATGTGCTCCAGTATTTGGCACATATATGTTTGCAAGTGTTGTGTCTTCCCATTGGACAGTTCCTTTAACTAGAAGGTAGCGATCACCTCTACCTTTTCATTTTAGCTCCAAATTTAGTTTGACAGTAAAGTTCCTACCCCTGCTGGGGTTTGGGGTTCTGACACATGAAATATTGTTTTCCACTCTTTTAGTTTTAGTCTGTGAGTTTCTCCAATGTAACAAAGTTGGACTTTGTTCCTTTTTTAAAAATTCAATCTGCCATTCTGTGTCTCCTAACTGGAGACTTGATGCCCTTCATATTGAGAGATATACCTGAAAATTACTGATATATTCCTATTGCTGCATTTTTTTTTCTGGTTGATGACTGCTTACATTTTCTTTTTGTTTATCTATTGACCTTTCTCATACAAAAAAGAAAGAAAAGAAATACACACACACATGGCTAGAACCCAGGTAAAATACTCCAACTTTATTTTTGGTCTGTTTGTAGGAAGATAGACCAATCTGCCTGTCACTTTGTGTTTTGCTGCCAGCAGTTAGTTACCCCAGCCTGACCTCTCTCTCTTTTTTTTCTTTTTCTTTTTCTTTCTTTCCTTCTTTTTCTTTTTGTTCTGGAGATCAAAGTCAGGACCTATCACTTGTCAGGCAGGCATTTATGCCACTTCACTATCTCCCTGGACCCTGGTCTGTCTTTCACTTTGTGCTCAAATCCTGAGCTAATCCTATCTACAGAATTCCCCTTTCCAGCTAGCAAGAAGAATCTGACCTAGTATATGGAGGACCACTTCAGCAGTTCTCCTTGAAAGAAGAGCGACTGTCTCCATTTTGACTGAGCCTGGGCCTATTTCCTTGTATTGCTATATACAGAGCTGGCTCAGACTTCTCCTTATCCTATCAATTGGCCTTAAGAAATGTATTTTGGTCTAGTTAAGGTGCTGGTGATAGTCTTCAAAGGTGGTGTGCGTGTTTCCCTGGTAACTTACACCTGTTGCTCTTTAACGTTAAGCCAGATTGAGACAGGACAAAGAGCCAATGCTCCACACTGCCAGCTGGGATCGAGCCTCAAGATAGAGGCTATGACTTCCTGGGGCTTGAAAGACTACATCAAATCTGAAGCACCAGATCTCCAAAAACATCAGATACTATCTCAATAGCATAAAGCAGATTACTTTCTCTGTATATCCTTTCTGAATATTGCAGAAGTAAATGTAGGCCACCCACCTAGCTCAGCTCACAGTACTCACCTACTTCCCACAATTCTCAGTCACTCCTCCTCAAGCCACTTCTCCACTGAATAAAACCAGGTAAGGCCCTGGGTTAGCCTCTTTGATCCAGAAAGCCATCTTCATGGCTAGACTTAGGGACCCTTGGCTCCCCAATAGTTATAAATATGTTTTAGTGTCTTTACTTTCCCCATGGGTTGCACTGGGAGTGGTAGATTGGAATTAACTTGGTGGGATTCCAATAACATATCTTTGAGATTACAAAATTGGACTGAGATGAGAACCAGGAAGAGACTCCTACAGTAGTGCCTTCGCTTGATTTAGGAACTTCTGCTGCTGTAGTATGATGATGATAACTGTTCTGAATTTCTTACTAATTCTGAATTTTCCATTCTTTGTGGAAATGAAGGGGAAGACTATCTGGTCAGTCTCATTCCCAATTTTCTCGGAAGCTGTGATCAGTGGTTGGGCCTTGCTTGTAACAAAATGCTGGCATTTTATTCAAAAATCTAGAATAATGCTTGCCATGTGCTTTCTTGCTGTTATTATTTTTCACTGATGCTTAAGAATTATACATATTTATGCAGTTGAAAATGGTAAGTCAGTACATATGCACAATATGCATTGATCGAATTTGGGCAATTAGCACATACATTACCTCAAATATTTATCATTTCTTTGTATTGGAAACATTTAAAATCTTTGCTGTTAGTATTTTGGAGTATACAATAAATTAATATTAACTGTATAGCAGCATAGCATTGGCACAAAAATATTCAGACAAAACAGTAAGATGTGCATACATACAATGCCCACTTTGCATATAGTTATAATATTTGAATTTTGTTTTCTTGTAAACTTAAGTCCTTTGATCAACCCTGGTCTAAGGCTAGACAGGCCATCTCCTTGTCTATGTTCTTAATAGGGGAGGCATGCACAAGTTTAATACCTATTCGAAATAGTCCCTATCTAAACAACTTTCTCTTAACCACCTATTTTCATCCCTCCCCACTCATATCACTACTTGTAGCTCTGAAGATAAGGAAGTAAAAGGAAGCACAAGAGGATTCAGATTGTGATTTGTGTGAAGGCTTTTATAATGACTTGCTCTTCTCTTTCTCATGGTTACCATACTACAAATGTATCACTTCATTTCTACTGGTGTTACCAATGTGATTGTCTCCTAAAACTACAGCTGGTCCTGCTTCTTTGCTTTATATTAAAGTGGAAAAGGGCCAAAAGAAGTGCAGGATGCAGTCTACACAAGACAATTGCATAACTGAATTTCATAAGAATGGAACTTCTTAAAATTTTTAAACTGCCCTGTTTTCTCTGCACAAACATTATAATGTGTTTTCTTTTTTCTTTTCTTTTCTTTTGCTATAACCGGGGATTAAACTCAGGACACTGCACTTGCCAGGCAAGGACTTATTCTACTGAGATATCTCTCAGACCCTCTAGTGTGTTTTCTTACAAATTGAGTAAACTTTGATTCATAACATTAATTAAAACTCTTGAGATCTAGCCCGTGCCCTCTGAGTGTGTGGGAGAGCTTCCAGCTATCCTTTGCCAGCTGGAAGTCTCCACTCCAAACCCAGGAACCCAGTGTGAGACTCTCTTCCATGCAGTTTGGACCTCCCAAACAGTCCGCAGCCCATCCCCCATGCTGGCTGAGTGAGTGAGAAGTTCCGCCGCCTTCTCAGAGCCCCCAGATCCAGCCCTAACCCAGGAACAGTGAGTGTGTAGGAATGCTTCCTCTCTCCCCTACTCCCCTTGTCCCTTTCAGACTCAGCTCAAGCCTAGCATACACGCCTGAGGTGAAACTCTGCAGCTGCAGGTCCTGCAGAGAGAGTAGGGGACTGAACCACTCAGCTAGTCCAGGAGAAGAACATCTCACCAGTGGGGCACAGCAGGTTCATGCCCAAGGGCTGCAGCAGAAAGGATTTCAGCACAGCAGCTAAACACGAGACAGACACAACTGGATAAATTCAAAATTTGTAGATCTGCACCTGAATTTGAGTATGTGCTAAGGTTATAACTGCACCAAATCTCTACAACAAAGGTCAGAAGACAATACTACACAAAATGACAACAAGAAGGAACAAAATGCAATCTTAGACTTGAGGCACAAACATAACAAGTACATAGGACACTAACACAGAACAAATTGGGAATCACACAGCTGAAATCAATGAATAAAAGCTTCTGAAATAAACAAACAACTGCAGAAAGGTATAGAGGAACTCAGAGCAGAAATTAAAAAAAAAA
>NW_004524819.1:756240-757712 GCF_000260255.1 Octodon degus | reverse complement strand
GACCCCCTCCCAGCCCCTTGTATGCCCCCCAACACTCCGCAGCACCTCCCGCACCCTGCCCGCATAGTAGAAATTTCTGCCGCTTTCCGGAAACCCCCAGAACCAGTCCTACCCACACACAGTGAGTGTGAGGGAGAGCTTCCTCTTTCCCCTACTTCACCTCGCCCCTTCCAGGCACAGCTCAGACCTGGCATACACGCCTGGGGAGTAACCCTGCAGCTGCAATCCCTGCAGAGAGTGTAGAGGATAGATCCACTCAGCTAGTCCAGGAGCAGAACATCGTGCCACAGGGGCACAACGGGTTCACCCTCAAGGGAAGCAGCGGGAAGGAGCTGAGCACAGCAGTCAGACCCAAGCCAGGCACAGCTGGATAAGTCAAAACTTTGTAGAGCTGCACCTGAACTTCAGTACGTGCGAAGGTTATAACTACAGCAAAGATCTACAACAAAGGTCAGAAGACAGTGCTACACAAAATGAAGAGAAGGAACAAAATGCAATCTCAGAACCAAACCCCAACCGGAAAAAGTGCAGAGGACACCAACACAGAACAAACTGGAAATCACACAGCTGAAAGCAATGAATCAATGGCTTGTGAAATAAAGAAAAAGCTGCAGAAAGGTATGGAGGACCTCAGATTGGAAATAAAAAAAGAAATTCCTGAATTAATAGCATCTACACTAAAAATCAAATGCAGAAACATGGAGCAAACACAGTGCAAACCCAGAACAAGTGCGGAGGACACCAGCTCGACTCAAATGCATGAATTAATAGTGTCGATAGTAAATAAGCAACAGCAGAAAGATACAGAGTAAATCAGAGTGCAATTCTTTTCTGAAATAAAAAAAGAACTCTCAGAAATCACAGCATCTGAAGTAAAGAAGCAACTACAGAAACATAGGGAGGAAACCCAATCTAAAAAAAAACACTGCAGTAAAAGAATTTATAACTGCTTCTAAAGAAGATATTGATTAAAAAAAAATAGAGGAGATTAGAAAAATGACGGATTCCTTGAACGAGCAATACAGGAAAGAAATAGATCGCATGAAGCAGAGTCAAAGAGATATAGAGGCAATTAAAATCTCAATCACAAGCTTGAAAAACCGTTTAAGTGAATGTGAAGACAGAGTTTCAGATCTTGAAGACGCTGGTGCAGCTAGTGATAAGGTAAGAAAGGATCTCTGAAAAACAATGAGGATGCAGGAAAGAATAATCGATCAACTTCAAGATGCTGAAAAGATGAACAACGTGAGACAAATAGGCATCAGTGAGAAAGAAGGAGTTAATACAAATGACATTAAAAAAATATGGGCAGAAGTAATAGCAGAAAACTTCCCAATTATGAGGAAACAATCTGACATTCAGGTAACTGAAGCATATAGAACTCCAAGGAACCTCAATCCAATGAAAAACACACCGAGACATATAATAGTCAAGATCCCAGAAATTCAGCCCAAGAATAATCTACTGAAAGC
>NW_004524819.1:733365-737734 GCF_000260255.1 Octodon degus | reverse complement strand
GTTGAAACTGTACTTCGCATTTGATTTGAAACTGTCTCATTGCTATCTGTTTATCAATAAAACTTTGGAAAAAAAAGCTGCTGCATTGTGAAGTAATTTGATTACATAAATTATGTAAATTTTGTCCTCATCTTTTCTTGGGTAAATTGAGTTTTACAAATGAATTTAATGATCTGGAAAGTAATAGAACAGTAGATCATGTACCTGGCTTGCGTGGGGACTTAGGGTTCATTTCATGCAAATAAAACAATAGGTTGGGGATTTTGGTTGAAGAATAGTTACCTAGAATTTGCAGGGGCTTGGCACTATTTTTTTTACATACTAATAAGTTTACTCTTTTTAAAAAAGTTAGTACAAAAATTTTATCTAATGTAGCCCATAATCCAGCTAATACACATTTTGAATAAAACCAACTTCACATGTCAGGTGTGATTAAAACGTTTTTATGCCAATGAAAATAGCCAGAAATACTATTTAGATTTCAACAGAATATACGCCTTTACTTTTAAATTAATATTCTGAAATTTTTTAATTTTCTAACTTGATTTGATACTCTTAAATGTATTTCCCAGAACTGAATAAAGTATACCTCATACCCTGTGTAATGACCTCAATAAATTTTTGAAATTCTAAAAATAGCAAACATTTTTAAATTATTGCTTCAAATTAAATAATTAAAATATGATATTTAGTATGTAAAATAAGCCTGAAATGAATAATTTCAATCCTAACTGAAAATTATTTAAATTCAATTTTTTAATCTTAACATTTACACAGTAGTATAGGTTTTGAAAACCATAATGAGAAGCAAAATGTTCTGATATTAGGCATTTCATTTGTCTAAGAAAGAACTCCACAAGGTGGTCAATTTTACTGTTTCCTTTTCACTTTAGAACAGTAGAGAGACAAGTAAAATTTTTTGAGTTGTTTCCATTATCTTAATTCATAAATATATCATTTCAAATGCACATTTTCTGTATTGACTTTGTTCCTAGTGTTCATAAGGTATAGGTATGTGTTCATTTTGTTTTAATTCAAAATAACTTCTCAAAATGTACTTTGACTTGGAAGAATAGTTCTGAGAGTCTGACAAATTTACAAAAATGTCAGCATGTACTGTAGTAATTTTTAAAATTAACATTGATATTCTAACTATAAGTGTATGTATTTAGAGCAACTCTTATTCATTGTGGTCAAGGAAAAAAATAACATTTTAAAAAATAAAAATGTCTAAGACTTTAAAGGCGGGACTTCACTATCTGATTTATGTCATTTCAAAATTTAGTCCTTGCCTGTGTTGGATTGTTTTGGTGAATTGAAGCACCTATAATATTTAGATGCCAATAGAATACCCATCTCTGACAGGACTGAACTGGAGAGGGGGGATATAGAGGAAGGACCATTATGTATTTGCATATGCAGAATAGTTAGGATAGGTATACGGCTGCTTTCACTTGGTACAGTGAGAGGAAGGATTTGTAGTAGTAGTGTTTGAAAGGGATGTCCTGGCTGCTTTTTGTGCTTTGGATGACCACTGAGAAGATAACAATGTACAACGTATTAATTATTGAAAATGTCCTATTAATCAGCTTGGAAAGTGTCTCATTGATATTTGTTTCTCCATAAAATAAAAAAATTAAGCTTTGCAATGCTTAAAAGGAGCTCTTTTCCTCCATTTTACACACTTAGATACATTAAAGAATTTATGCAGCTGGGGCCGGGGAAATGGCTCAGTGGAATAAGCACCTCCCTGGCAAGCGCAAGGACCTGAGTTCAATCCCCGGTTCCACAAGAATTTATGCAGGGTCACAAAGTGAAAAAGTGGCACAGTGATCAATCAAATCCCAATCTTGTACTAATGTCTTCTCCATATCTGACCAAGGCCCACAGGATGAAATAAGGCAGTTTTGACATCTATCTGAGCCTATCCATACAAATATCCCTAAATAAAGAAAGAATTACTCAATTACTCAATAAAGAAAGAATTACTCAGGCCATGCAGAATGCATACAAATGAAGTAAGGGTAGGTGTAACTTATACCAAAGGGTCAATTATTACCTACCCTAAATAGAATAACAATTAATCAATATGATAAAATGATATCTGAAGAAAATGCCTAAGTAGTGGCTATCAAGGTTTCATTGCTTGAAATAATGAAATGTACTTAAAGGTAATAATAATAAAATAGTACTTAAAGGTATGCATCTGAATTCTACTGCCAACATTCCCCCACCAGGTTAACTTTCACTAGAGTAAAATGAAACAAAATCAGCAAAGTGGAATTGCCTTTAGGCCCAAGTTTAGAGCAAACCAGATGTAAGCTTCCAAGAGTCTTTGCCGTTGCAGTCACATAGGAAACAATTACTATAGCAAGTTAGGAGAACTCCTGGGATTTGTCTATCAGGGAAACTCACTGATATCCAAGGATACTATTTGAGGAGCTGGGGAGTTAGCTCAGTAGAATAGGTGCTTGCCTGGCAAGCTCAAGGTCCTGAGTTCAATCCCCAGTACTGCAAAAAAACAAAAACAAAAACATGACAAGGTTACTATTCGAGGATCAGCATATAGATACCCTCTGCCTTTCACATACAAAAGTTCTGTACAGTGTGAAGTAAGCAGTATTAGTACAAAGCACACTGTACAAACAGTTTATGGGAAAGATTCATATCAATGTAGAGAACCCAGGCAAATTCCTAGGCACAGGAATTTGTAATAATAGCAATTTCATTCCTGTTCTGTCAACATTTTCCGCAATGTTCCTGGATATAACTATGAATGAGGTAGTTATATTTTATATTTGATTATTTTTGGTAAAAATAATGTTTTCTTTTATAAAAATCTATATTAATAATTATAATTCAGGGGTCAGGGAGGTGGCTCAAGAGAATAAGCACTTCCCTAGTAAGCGCAAGGGCCTGATTTCACGCTCCGGTTCCAAAAATATTATATTTCAGCCCTTACCCATAGGTACTCTGGGGAAGCATGACCTCATCTCTCAATTTCAATTACTTTATCACTTTCAGTGTATCTCATAAGGAGCTGAATTTTGATGTTGAATGAGCAGTAACTATTTATTAATAAGTTGCTTTTTAGAAAATAGTTACTTCTCATTCAACATCAAGAATTCATCTCCTGACTCCTCCACATGGCTGACACTGACAAAGGATCTACAATCTGAGGTACAGGGTCTCAGGCTAAATCCTGAGGGGATTTGACTAACCTTATCATATCAAAAAGCTACAATTCTTGTTACATACGTACAGCTTTATCTTGGTCTTAACCATCCAGCAGAAAAGTATAAAAAAGAAGTACAAGATATGAAGCCCCATAATCTCACTGATCAGAAAATTTCAGACACTACTGAGTTACATGACATTACAGTACAAGTTCTCATATGTCCTGAGCCTTAATTGACCTTGGAAGACTAGGGCCAAAATGTTGGCTTTCCTTGCAGCCCTCCTTTTTCTCTAATTTTGGTCTGCAAACTTAGGTTGTTAACCCTCCAGAAGAGAAGCTTTTTGTTATTACCATATAACCTAGACTGTGGAGCTTAACCTCACTATCTATTAGAATATCAAACATCTTATGCATAACATGGGACAGGTATTTTTCATCAAGTATTGATATGTTGAACTTTAAGTCCCTACAGAATATGATGAAAAAACATTAAAATTTAAAATATATTTTTAAAATAGGCATAAAGAATTATATAATTCTTATGTTTACACATAAGTCCAGAAATCTAGCCATATACAATCTTGTAGCTGGACAGTCCTGCAACATTCCTTTTCCTGTCTCCTGCCTTCATTCACCACCCCCTTCTTTTTGAACAACCATCTACCCAAGGGACAGCACGGTAGCAACTGTCATGTCATGACAAGCAGCCCATATTCAGAAGACCAGAATGACAAGCACACCAAGCATGAACCTACTATTACAAATAGAGGAAAATGATCGATGATGTAGTGTGTGCCTAAAGAGAGTCACATGGAGAGAAAACATTCTCTCAGGCTTTCACAGAGAGCACATTGGTCAAGCAATGGCCGTGACTCATCCATAGGGCATCACTGACCAAGGATGTACAATCTGAGGTACAGGACATCAGGATAAGTCCTGAGGGGATTTGACTGATCTTATCAGATGCAAAAGCTACAATTCTTGTTGCATAAGTCTTGCTTTATCTTGATGTTAACTATCCAGCATAAAAGTATATAAATGAAGTATAAGAAGTAAAGCCATGCTGTTATGTTGAGCTGTAGTGGATTCAGGTCAGCAATTTCTGACATTGCCAGTCAAGCAGAAGACCCAATACTATTATGGACTACTGGACTCTTTTAGAATATTTTGCTGAGTTAACACATCTATAAT
>NW_004524819.1:725381-733011 GCF_000260255.1 Octodon degus | reverse complement strand
TAGGGGACTCAGGTCAACAACTTCTGACATTGCCAGTCAAGAGGACGACCCAATACTATTGTGGACTACTGGACTATTTTGCTGCATTCCCACACCTATAATAATTAAATGATGGAACTAAACAAAAAAAGGAGATATAGATGAATGACAATTTTGTGTCTGTGTATTCAAAACAGGATAGACATAGAGCTACATTCTCTTAATTCAAGGAATAGAGGGATTTGTTCTAATAGTGTTTGTAAATAGCATATCATGTCTACATCTTGTACAACAAATAACCACTAGAAAGGCAGTATGCAGTGTGCTAATTATTGGAACTGTCCTACCAGTTTGATTTGAAACTGTTTCATTGCTACTTATTTCTCAATAAAAATTGTGGGAAAAAATAAATAAAATAAATTTTAAAAAATAAAAATCTTGTGTTTTCTTGTAAAAAAATTTTTAGAAAACCAAGTTATTTTACTATGTGTATTAAAGGCTTCTTTAATATAAGTAGAAATATGTAGAATCTCTACACATTATTAGCTTCAATTCACCATAAAAAGTGAATCTCTGGGCATTCTAAACAATCTGTATTGGCTAAAGTGTCATAATAGGCTTTCCACTTTTTTGTTGTTTTTGTTGTTGTTGTTGGAACCAGAGTCTTGAACTCAGGCACTTGTGCTTGCCAGGCAAGCACTTATCCTACCGAGCCATTTCCCCGACCCTTTCCACTTTTAATAGAAGCAGAGAAAAATCACATTTTAACTCTGATTAATTCTAGCATCTTATTAATTGAATACTTTGACCATTTGGTTAATGAAACTGTTGAAGGGAAAGTGCAAGAAAAATATTTTTTGTTGTGGCTTTTCTGTTTATATGATTATTTACATGGGGAAAAAATCTATATTTGTAACCAGAAAATATGGTGGTATAACTTTGCTGTGATGGGTAGTTTACATTATGAAGGGCATTTATTTTTACATAAATTATTAGATTTCAAGAGCTTTCCATTTGCAAAATCTGTGGTGAGCCACTCTGCAGAAATAGGTTTATTGGTAAGGGTGGCCCTCGCCTGCCTTCAGATGATCCTCTTATTTCAAGAACTGATAAAAGTGGCTCATGATGCTTACACTGTTGGTGCAAATACCATGCTTAATACTGAACTACTTTTCTTCTGGGGATCTGCAATTTTGGTATATGATAGGCAGAAGATATCTATATGCAAAGCCCCTAATAAAAACCCTGAATGCTGACTCTCTCATGGATATCTCTGAGCAGAATTATGAAAAATGCATGTGGCTGAATTTTTGCTCCAGGGGGAAAAGTGTACCCTGTTGCCCTTCATGAAAAGGAAAGAACATAAGGAGGCCTGCATATAGATTTTTCCAGATTCTGTTTTGTGATCTGGCTGTATCTCCATATTATGTCTCCATAGTAAATCCTATTCATATGCACAGCAATATAGCAAGCACCATGAGTTCTGCTAGTGAGACTTCAAATTTGAGGATGGTCCTGGAAAATCTCAATATAATCATGCTCCACAAGCATCTCATAAGCACTCAATTTAATTTAAATAGCACCGTGGTTTTAATGCGTGTCATCACTAAGTTGTGGAATGACTTGGCATTTGTTGCCTTTACTGATAAGATAAATAAAATTACCAAGGTACTTGCAACATACTGAGGTGATTTCAATACCTTAGTTTGCAACAAATATTATACAAATAAGAAAGTCTGCAAGGAAATCAGGAAAGCAATGAATACACACAGTAGAAACAATAGTGCAGTTTTAAAGAAAAATAAGCATGAGTGTCATTGTTCCTTCAGCCTTGGGGCACAATTATGCTTTGTTCTGTGAATTGTGAGAAAAAAATGTAAAATCTCAGAAGCCATGCAAAGACCTCCTCTGGACTTCCAAAACGAGCAGCTGAAAGAGAAAGTGGGAAGATATTGAATGGGATTATGTATGAATAGATGCTATCTTTCAAAATTCAAAAAAAATTACCTTTGCTGTAACATCAGTGTGTTTTTTGTCAGCTCTTTCTGGTTGCTGAGTAGCTGTTGAATATTTGTGAGCAAAGGAAGGCAAAATATTCACACTGTACAGTTTGGAATTTAATTGAAAATTTAAAAAAGGTAGCTGAGAATTTGAAGAGATTATCACATTCAAAGAAAATGTGCCTGCCATCAGAATGAATTAAGATGTCAATCCATAATAATGTTATTTAGAGAACTGCTGTAACACAGTATAAAATGTTAGAAAGCAAAAACTGTGTGGATATCTTCTAAGCATTACTGCAATTTTTCTTATGCAGTAAAGCAAAGTGGTTTTTAAGAATGCATGAAATACAATATTGTGACAGTGTTGAACATATTTAATGCTGTTTCACAGTTTCAAAAAATGAGTAGTCATTTGCAAAAGAGATTTAATCTGTTGGGTATATAATTCCAAATTCTTTTCCTTTTCTCTAAGATTCTTGAGACATTTATGCATTCTTTGCATTTGCTTTCCCTGCCTTTACCCTTGTCACTCATTGACTATTTTATAATTAACTTTACTTATTCCTCTCCAAACTCAATGATTTTATAATTGAAGAGAAGTTAGAAGACTGGTTTTAAAGGAAAATAAGTTTTGAAAGAAAGCTGAAAGAGGGCAGAATTAAAAAGCAAATGGTAGTGAGAGTGATGAATAGTTTGAAAAATACAGATTATAATCTAACAGAGTATCACTCTAATTGTAACGATGTTTACCAACATTATCTGCTGTTAAAATACAAGTGATGTGTTGAATAATTATGCCTAGAAAATAATTTGAATATTGCCACAAAAGGGATTCTTTTTAAATACTTTCATTCCAGTTAGGTTATATAAATCTTGAACAATAACATAATTTTTGTTCCTGTTACAGTCCTCATTAGTAAAGATTTCTGCATTTGGTTTCAAATAATTTTTTCAAAAAATTTAAACTGGTCTAAGGTAGAGAATTAAATCCACCCATTCTCCCTTAACATTTCCATTCTAACTTCTCAAACTCTTCTTCTTATTTATTAATTTTATTGAGAAACAAATAGCAATGAGATAGGTTCAAAACTTTTTAGTAGGACAGTTTCAATAATTAATACATTGCATATTGTTGTCTTCTTAGTGGTTATTCATAGTACAAGATGCAGACATGATATCCTGTCCAAACACTATTAGTACAAATCTTTCTTCTCATTGAATTAAGAGAAAGTAGCTGTATATCTATCCTAACTATTTTGTATATACACGTACAAAATGGTCCTTCATTTAAGTTTACAGACCAAAAATTGCAGGAAAAAAAAGGGCTTCAAGCACAGCCAACATTTTGGCCCTAGCCTTTCAAGGTTGGTAAGGACTCAGGACATAAGAGAACCTATACTGTAACATCCTGTAACTCAGTGATGTCCCAAATTTTCTGATCAAGATTATGGGGCCACAGAGGAAAGTGATTGATGGTGTAGAGTGTGCCTAAGGAGAGTCACATGGAGAGAAAACATTCTCTCAGGCTTTCACAGAGAGCAAATTGGTCAAGCAGTGGCCGTGACTCATCCACACCATTCTTTATTTTTTTCTTTTCTATGCTTACACCATAACAGACATTTGAAAATGAAAGAGTAGAGGGTGGCAGTTTATTTCTTTTTTTGCACAGATGTAAAGTTTTTTAATTATTGAGAACAGGGCCACCACTCTGTGTGTTGTCAAATTTCCATTGGGTTTTTCTTCATATACCTATCTCTTTAATGAGATTCCCTGTCATTATATTCTTGTAAAGGTATCTTTACATACATCATTGACCATAGTTCAAATGACTCTTTTATTTGCACCAACTGTGTTATCTTAGAATTGATCTCTGTTGCTTTAAAAGTGATATTGAGAGGCTGCGGAGATAGCTCAGTAGAATAAGTACTTCCCTGGCAAGTGCAAGGGCCTGAGTTCAATTCCTGGTCTTGCAAAAAACAAAAAAAAGTAAAAAATAAAAATAAAGGTGTTATCGAATTGATCATGTTTTCTAAAATTTTCACTTTTTCATTTAATTGGTTCAGGGTCTCACTATGCAGCTGGAACTCATAGATATCCTCCTGTCTCAACCTTAGTGCTGGGATGAAAGGCAAGTGCCACTATGCCCAGTTTCGAGACAAAACCACCCGTCCCAGGGTTCTAAGGCCTACAGGGCATGCAGTACCAGTGATCCAATTCGGGTCCTTGTACTTGTCTGGTTGGAGCTTAGACCACCCGGGTATCTCCCTGGCCACTCTATCTGTTTTTATTTCTTCTTTTATGTCTCTCAGTTGCTGTTTTGGATTTTATCATTTAATTTTTTTTCCAGATTTTTAATTGTTTTTCTGTGTCAGAGTTGAGAGGTACTTTTCTTTGTTAATATTCAAACTATATAGCTCTCTGTAATTTCATATATTACTACTTAAAAATCAACTTTGTGACTATTAAAGTTTCTATTGTTTCTGCTAAAGAGATTGTATAATAAAATAATTTAAATTATTGGCCCAGCTAAAGATAGTCTTTCTAGAATCTGTTAAAAATGGGAAAAGTGGAATTTCTAAAAACACTCTAAAATAGGAAGCAAATAGAAAGTCTATTACTTGATGACATATATTTGGGATATTGGAAGGAAGAAAATCTCACATTACAGAAGTCGTATGGTAAGAAGTAAATAAAAAGATCATGGCTTCATTCTATAGCTTTGATTGTTTGATAAAAAAGGCTAAACCAAAGTCAATTCATCAGAAGAATATAACAGGAGCTAGAGTCTTTACAACATAATATTCACCAAGTACATTGGCCCTTAGGTCACATTTTCTCCTTCAATATTCACTGGGCTTTATGCCCATTTGTTGACTCCAGATGTCTAGGTTCCCACCATTTTATGATATTTTTATGTAAACATGTAGTTGTATAAGTTTCACTACAGAAAAAAAAGGAGTTAGATGATTACACTCATAGTTTTTGATAATCACACATTGCTTCTATCTACTTGTCTTTGGGTAATACTTTGTGAAATGGTTCCATTCTAGCTATGGATAAGGTTAGAGGGGGAAAAAAGACATGCTTTTTGTTCTATACTTTTCTCAGCAATGGAAAAGCTAATACCTTCCACAGTTAGTATATTTTTTATAATACTACCAAGAACATTGGTAAGATCAATATTAACTCAGAGAAGTATTTATGGAGTTAATAAAAAAGGAACAAAGAATGTAGAGAAATATATTCATTTATAGACATTTTGGGGAATTCAGTGTTTTAGAATATGTCTTCCACTTCCTTTTTCAATGGACTTCTAAGCAATCTGCTTTGCATTGTAGTATATAGTGTGAGATTGTTGCATAATTAAACATATAGGGACCATGTCTTCTATGCAAAAGAAGGTAATGTACAGCCTATATGGAGGATAAGAGCACGGGACACATACTACTTAGGATTATTACAATTGAAGCTACCATTACACAGCCTGGGTTTTAACTCCTTGAAGGCTGGCAGCTAAACTATGACATTCATTGGAGCCATCCTAGCATGAGGTAGAAGCCTACTTTTAATCTACTTAGAAGTACTCCATTGATTATTGATTCTCCTTTTAAAGATTTCCTGAATGAGATTTTGGACTATGTGTGAGCTGTCTTATTTTTATAATTGGACTTTAATTTTTAAAGTTTAGAATATCTTAGCTGATATTCTTATAGAAATATATCTTGAGGGTTAGTTTTGTTGGGCCTTTTCAAGGTTAAAGTGTTTCCTCAATTTTTTATTATTTTTTTAAATTTTTTTTATTCTTTTTTGATTCTTCCTCTTTTTATTCCATTCAGGTGACAAGCCTGTTGGTTAGTGCCATCTACATCCAGGGTGGGTCTTTGACTCAGTTACTTTTACTCATTGTTGGGACAAAATACCTGACATCCCAAATTAAGGAAGGAAAGGTTTACTTAAATCTCATAGTTCGTGGAAGTTTCAGTCCATACTCCACTGGCTGTAAGGCAGACTGGCACATGGCAGAGGGCAGCAGTTCATGGTGGTAGAAAACAACAAAGAACAAAGGGAGAAGCAGCAGCTGTGGTATCTAAAAAGCCTGTCTTTCTTGCACGCTGACTGTGAAGACTGGAGCACCTTGGAGGAAATGCCACACAGAATCCTTTCTCAACTCCCTTTTATATCCTTTTTGTGCTGAGTCATTCCGGGGTGGCCCTCCACTGGTCCTCCATGCTGAGCCCTTCCCGCCAAACTGCCAGCTTCTCAGATTGACACAATGTATCAATCACTACAGTTTTCCCTCTTCCATTTGCTGGCCTATGTGTCAGTCATCCACAGACACAGGGAGACCCTAATCTGCTAGGTGCTTCTTAATTCATTCAAGTTGATATATTATGATTAATGATCACAGTGAATACAAATGAAAGGAAATAAAAGCAGAAAAATAAAATAGAAACAAACATAAAATGAAAGATCCAAATACTTAAAACTGATCCTTTAAAAAAAACCTAATAAAATACTTGTAGTATTATTTTTGTTATTGTAATAAAATACCTGAGCAGATCAACTTGACAGTTTACTTAGGTTACAATTGTAGAGGTTCAAGGACATGGTGCTGTTACCATCTTCATTCTGGTGAGGACCTTGTAGCAGATGGCATCACAGTGGCAGGAGTGGGTGGGAGGTGGGAAAGCGAGAGATCACACAATCAGATAGGAAGCCAAAGAGGGGAGTGGACGTGCTTTCTGTGAGAAAGGAGAGTTTATTAAAGCATTGTTTTGGGGTCATTTTATAGGCAAAATAAATGTAGGGGCATACAAAATCACTGCATTTGCTTTTCATTTAGAGTTCTTTGTATTTTGCAGGTGAAGAGTCATTGGCCAGATTTCAAAATTTACTACCAACTACAGTATGAAAAACAGTGTGTTACTGGCATAAGAATAGATATGTAGATAAATGGAAGGGAACGGAGAGACCAAGAATAAAGATTATAGGCTGGGGGTGGTGATGCACACCTATAATCCCAGCTCTCGGTAGGCTGAGGCAGAAGGATCATTGTCAGTTTGAGACCAGCCTGGACTACAAAGTGAGCTCAAGACCAGCCTGAACTGCATAGTGAGACCGTGTCTCAAAAAGATTTTTAAAAAGTTTATATAATATATATGGTGAATTTATTTTTGATAAGTGTGCAAAGGTGATTTAATAAATAAGTAATGATAATTTTAATGAATAGTACTGGGAAATCAAGAGAGCTGCATACAAAAGAATGAAGCTAGACATCTATCTAACATCATCTTGTGTATGCCACACAATTTTATAAATACACAAAAATTAGCACAAAATAGATCAAGAACCTAAATATAAGAAATAAAACTATAAAATACTTAGAAGGAGACATGAGTATAAATATTCATGACCTTGGATTTGATAATGAATTTTTTTTATATATTTGAAAATTTTATTGATAAACAGATAGCAATGAGACAGTTTCAAATCAAATCGGAAGTACAGTTTCAACAAATAACACACTGCACATATTCTTCTTAGTGGTTAATTGCTGTACAAGATGCGGACTTAAGATCCTATTTACAAACCCCATTAGAACAAATCATTCTATTCATTAAGAGAATGCAATTATATATCTATCCTAA
>NW_004524819.1:696394-725281 GCF_000260255.1 Octodon degus | reverse complement strand
TATATATCTATCCTAACCACTTTGAATACACAGATACAAAATGGACATTCATCGGTATACCCCATTTTTTCTAAGTTCTGTTATTGAATATTATAGGTGTGTAAACTCAGCAAAATATTCTAAAAGAGTCCAGCAGCCCATAATAGCATTGGGTCTTCTGTTTAACTGGCAATGTCAGAAATTATTCCTCAATTTTATTTAGTAAACGCTTAATTAGCTTTATATTTTTAACTCTTTTAATACACATATACACATAGGGAAAGAAGAAAAGAAATTAAAATACATACACATTATATTATTTTTGTGAGGAAATTATTTAAAAATCTATTTTCTAAAGAGCCAACCTCTCTTCTATAATAGGTACTTCTAGCTAAAAACATAAAGTTTATATAAAATATATGAGAAAAACCCCAAGTTAAAGAAAAGTAGAAAAATAACACATAGTTCCATAATTTAGGCACTGTTTAAAATTGAAGGAGCTTAAAAAAATAAATAAAATTTAAGGAGCTTGTTTGCTGAAAATATAGCAACATTTGTAAATGGGCAGAGTAGATCTTCTTCACCATTATGCATATCTGGCTAGCTTAGGAGGTGGTCAGTAGAAGCAGATTGGGAAGCACTGATATTTAGAAGCGTATAAATTAACTGAATGACTGAAGCAATAAAAATTGTTGCAAAGTTCTAGTTATTCTTTTTTCTAAAGAGAAAGGAACAGAAGTAATAAACTCTCAAATCCCTTAGATTAAAAAAAGCATTCCTCTTTCTAGTTCCTTGATGAAAGAGGTTAGTGATAGCTCATTATCCTTCAATATAAAAAAAAGAGTCACAGCAAAACCAAACTGCAGGGGTGGAATAAGCACTTCCCTGGCAAGTGCAAAGGCCTGAGTTCAATCCCAGGTACTGCCAAAAAATAAATAAATAAATAAATAAATAAATAAAAAGAAAAATTGTATTAACCCTAACAGCCATGGGGAGCTTCAGGGTACCTAAAACAAATCAGTTTTCTTCTAGACTGAAGTAAACAGTATGATGTAAAACTATTCTGATTTTGTGGCATTTTCTCCACTGATGAAACAAAAATAAATTATTCTATTCAGATTCATTTTGCATATGATACTATATAAACATATAGCTAGTAATTATTTTCAGATAAGTACTCTCCTTCCATCTGTGATAAGAAAAAAGCACATTCATGCTCAATTTCATTTATCACTGAGTTTAATATTGATCAGAAATGACTATGAAAGTTCAAAGAATTGCATAGAACCATTAGATAATTCATGAGGGAGCCTAACAGAGAAAAGAAAAGGAAAAAATGGGGGAGGTATGAGCAAAGTAAGGAAACAGGAATGATTGGCTAGAGTAAGGATTTTTTTGGTTAAGTTCTATTGTTTTTCAGTACACCTTTGTAATACCAAAGGATTATATTCCCCTTGGAGAGTGTGTATACAGAACACCTCTTAATTCTTTTTAAATCTCTTTTCCTTCCCCTCCTTGAATGTTCCCTACATCTCTTGGATTCCTTCCCTTTTGTAAAGGATTTACCTCCTCATTTCCTATTATATTTATATTTCTTTTATTTTGTTCTTTTATTCTTTTTTGGGGTTTCTCAGTTTAGAGAAACCATACAATATTTAAGCGTAAGTGTCTTATTTCACTTAACATTATAGTCTCAAGGTGCAGACATTTTTGTTAAGTTCTACACGGATGTTCTTTAAAGAAGTGAACCAGGCATGCTACAAATTCACAAATTCCATCAGAGAAATCTCCATTATAAGTGCCATTGAGTTGCTTTAAAAATAGACTATTGTTTAATTTATTATGGTTATGTATTCCAGGCACTTTTTCTTAAAACAACCTAACTTGTTTTTCAGTTTATTTTTGGAAATTATGTTTAGGTCTCTGCTTAAGCCAAGAGTGGTAGCCTGTATAATGCCCATCAAAAGCACATGTGTTCAAATCCATGGAACCTGAAAATGTGCTGTCTGACATGGTAAAAGACTTTAAAGATATGATTTAAAGATATTGAGGTGGGAAGATTATTTTGGGATACTTAAGTACACCTTGAATGTAAGCAGAAAGACTCTTCTAAGAGGAAAGCTTAGAAATAATAGAGGAAATCCGATCATGAAAGCAAGAAGTTGAAATGATGAGGAAGAAGACAAAGGGGAGTTTTAATAAAGAGGTAAAAGTGGTCTCCAGGTGTTGAAAAAGGCAAAGAAACTGTCTCTAACATCCCCAGAAGGACATAGTGCTGGCAACATCTTGATTTTGGACTCTTGATTTTCTACAGTTCTGATTTCCAGAGCTGTGAGAGAATAAACAAATGCTGTTGTACTAGTTGATACATTGTGTCAACTTAAGAAGTCTAGAAGATTAATTAAGTGACTCAGCAGAGAACCAGGATTCTTAGCTTGTAAACCTCTTCATCCTGCATAAGAGGAGGGGATGGACACTGTGTGAGTTCTACACCCCAGCCCACGGTAGCTTGTTTACAGTATAAGGAGGGGGGAGAGGCTGGCTCCAAGCCCCAGCTGCTGACCTTCCCTTTGCTCTTGACTGTTTTCTGTTGCCATGAACTGTTGCTCTCTGCCCTGTGCCACTCTGCCTGGGAGCCAGCCGAGTATAGACTAAAACTTCCACAAACTTGGAGCTAAATAAATCTTTCCTTCCTTCATTTTGAGTGTCTGATATTTTCTCCCAGCAATGAGTGAAAAGTAATAGAAATAGCTGTTTTAAGTCATTAATTCTGTGGTAATTTGTTATAGCAGAAATAAGTAATATATATAATAAGCTAATTTGAATAGTCTGAAAGCTAAAAAGGAGATATATATATATATATATATATATATATATATGCCAACAAATTAATGTTTTCCTCGATTCTGGTAACCAACTGAAATGAATGAAAAGTGAACCAAGTCTCACTGTAAGAGCAACACTGAATCTAAGCATTGAATTTGATTGAGTTCTCCAATTCAGTTTGTGACTAGATTTGTGGAAATAATTAAGTTTGTGAACTCATGGATATATGCACACTTACAATATCTGACATAGTGCATATTTAGTAAAAATTGATAATACAACACATTCTTCTGGAGTCATATGAAGGCACCATTGTAATATTAAATATCACAATCCACTAAGGAGCGTGCTAACAGAGAAAATATTTCAATGTATCCAAATTTTTCTTAATTGATGCACTCTTGTAGGGACAGTGGATTAATTGATCATCTCCATTCTGAGGCACAACATTTTGTGCATAGAACATTAAGTAAACTTGGGCATCAATACTCATTCCTACTTCTGCTCTCCCCAGTTAAATGTTCTAAGGATGGTTGTATTGGTTTGCAAATGGAATTAATTCAATTGTACACCAATTGATGACAAGTATTATAACTTTTTATATTTTTAATTACATAATTTTACTATTTTATGTCATAAAACATAAATTGGAAACAAATCTATTGTTTGTAAACATATACTTTAGAAAGATTTAATACTACTAAATATTCTCCTTAAAATATATATATATAGGGGAGGCCCCTTAAAAATTTTCAAAAAATTATAAATATCTAAAGTTTCTATACTTAGATTTCTTCATGAATGTCTTCAGTTTCTTCAGTCTAAAAACATCCAGAAATGAATGTCAGAAATAATATTGTGCTGTTTAAGGGTATAAACTTGGGAGGCAGAATCTTATATTTTATTCTTATTTGTACCATTTATTTACTGTAACCTTAAGCAGGTTTCTTAACCTCATATATAGGATGGGGACATAAAATTGTATTTTCTGTCTCTAACAGATACTGGAAGTTTTAACAGTGGCTGGTGTTTAGTAAGGGTTCAAATAATATTATTAATACTATTACTGCTACTAATTATATGGTTTATTCAATAATGGTCACCTGAAACATTCATTGGTGAAGCCATACTTAGACTAATAAATTAGACTGTGCCCAATGGTGCATGCTTATACTTCTAATAACTCAGGATGCTTAGGCAGTAAGATCATAAGCTTGAGGCCAAATTGAATACTTTAGTGAGATGCTATCTCAAAATAAAATTTCAATGAAATGCTATCTGTGTAGCTCAGTACTTCTTGGGCTTAGTCCCCAATACTCCCAAACTTAAAAACATGCAATTTTATTTTATTTTATTTTATTTTTTTGGTACCAGGGATTGAACTCCAACACTTATTCTACTGAGCTATCTCCCCGGCCCCAAAACATGCTGTATTAAATTAAAATAATTTTTTAATTCTCCACTTCAGTGAATGTTTCCAAATAACAACCAATTCCAGTTTAAATCACTTCTGATAAAGAATTCTTCCATTGATCAGTTTAAATCTCTATAAATTATTAGCTTAAAAACACAGAAGATTCATTTGCTCTAGAAATTCAAAACTCCTGTAAATTTGCAAGCATCATTCAACCTAGTCTATTTTTCTCCTGTAGTTTTTTTTAGGATTAAGAATCTGAAACAACAGTCTGCTTGGAAATTATGACAATTTGTCCCACTTTGACTGTGCTCTTCTGTTTTAGCTAATCACAGGGGAGTTATTCTTTAACATTTTTACTTACAATTAACTTCTAAAAACTTTGGTACCCTAAAGCCAATCTCCAAGTGACTACACCCTAGTGAAACAAAACTCTGAAGTCTTTTTCTTTATTTGAAAATCTAGGGTCTGTGAATACCTTTGTGTCGAATCTGCTGGGCCTAATCATAAATCAAGCAAAAATAACTTTGAAAATAAAAGAACATACAGAAACACAATTTATATTCATTGTCATGATTTTAGTTTTATTTTACTCATAACAATTCTGTCTTACTATTGGCTACCCTTCCTTAATAATTGAGAGGTGTTTAACCACTAAGAAAATGAATCAAATTTAATGAGGTTATGGCTTAGAAAATAATCCCATTTAGATTCTCCAGGATGCAGACACTGGCACAGGATTAGAAGAGGTTTGAGAAAGCAGTGTGGAGAAGTTCATCTGTGAAAGGTAAGCGAGGGAGAAAGAAGCACTGGGCAGAGCAAAGATTCCTGCCTAAAATACTGATCTGATACCTTTGAAAGGAAAGCACGTAGGGAGAAGGACAGAAAAAAACCTAACACATGATGTGTGTCTGATAAAGTCTCAACCAACCCAAGAGGGAGCTCTGGAGCAAAGATTGCTGCAAGAGGAGGCCTGCGTTGAGCAGAAAGGGCCAGGTGTCGGTGGCTCAGCGTCTAATCACTTGGTGGGGGTGGCATAAGAGGCGTGCACAACGTCTGCTCTTCCTGAAAGTGATATAGCTACAGACTACCAGCCAATTCTATTTCTTGTAGCGGAACGATTCTTTCATGAAGAAAGATCTGAGTGGTACAACTCAATGTGTTCTAAAGATAGCTTCTCATAATATATATTCCTTAAATTTATTTTATTAGAATAAGGGAGTTTCCTATTTTTACGTTATATAAAATTTTATTTTTTCTACATTCTTTATCAACTTTGTAGATTGTTAATTTTAGATAACAAATTATAGAAATACAGATATGAGACAAAAGCCTAATGTCCCAAGGGAGCAGGGAACACTACACAGAGCCCAGGGAGAGCTGCTGTCTCTCACTTGTAAATCCTGGCAAGCTGGGATTCAAGGCTGCAGATAACAGCTTCTCCTGCTGGCTCCCTGTTCTTTGATCCCTTGCTGGGATGTTATCAGCTAGCATTTGTGTGAACCTAGTGTTAGGCAAATGGTGGAAGTGATAGAGATAATAGTTTGTGTTCCCTAAAGTAATTGCGCACATTCCTTAGCCTGTCTTTAGCCCTCAATAAAAGTGAGATGCTTTTGAGGCTCTGGGCTCACTTCCAGAGAGAAAATAATCTCAGCGAGACCTCTAAAGCTATATTCAGTGTAGCATAAAAACAAAAATTAAAGCACATGATTTAAAACCCATACTTTGTAAGTTGAAATACTTTCTTCTTATGGAAACTAAGGAAAATATTCATTGCTTGTATTACCATGTGTAAAAATATAGTTGCAACTAATTGCAGAGGTATATAACCATAACATTTCAATCATATTTTTTGTTAACTTAAATGTTATGATTTTGAAATCATATTTTTGTCATTATAACCATGTTAGATGCAAAAATCAATGCTTTCTATTAGTTTTCCAATTGTTTGAATACAGAAGTTGAATCTATATTGTCAAGTAGGATGTTTTAAACTACTCAATAATGATGGAAAAAAATCACATTTTTAGAATGCAATGGATTTACTCTAAATATATACTTCATATCAGTGATATATGTAAATCATTCAATGAAAATAAAATCTGGTTTATGTACATTGTTACACTTTATCAAATTCAGGATGCTAGATTTGGTTTGGGTTACCCTGCGACAGAATGAAAGGTATAATCAAAATGAGCCATGGACATTAGAAATGAAAATTCATAATTTAATTATTGTTCATGACAGTAAACAGGATATTCTCTCACATATTATTACAGAGACAAGCAAAGAAACAGAATTTTAAAAATGCACACTGGAATTTCCTGTTTACTTTAAGACACATTAAGAAATGTTAATATTGGTCTTCTGCATAATTTATTTTCTATTATTTTATTTTTATTTTATTTTTTGTACCAGGGATTGATCTTCGGATCTTGCACTTTCCAGACAGATGCATATGACACAGAGCATGATTCTGAGCTCCCTGGATAACTTAAAGACTTCTGGAAATTTAATCTCTGCATAAATGGCAGTCATTGTTATTGTATAATAACTTTTACATTCTGCAACCAAAATAAATGCCCTGCATTATGATAAGAATCAATATGCATGGATAGCAAAAGGAGATTTAGCGTCTCTTAAGTACAGAACGTTCTCCTGAGAATCTCTCCAAAACTATACCAAATTTTTTTCTAATGTACAGAAGAGTGCAGAGAATTGCATAGTGAATACTCACTATCTAGATTCTACATTTATAGCACCCTCATCTGCCTATCTACTTATTTTGCTATCTCTGTGTCTTTCGATGTCATTTGGCCCCAAATGTTTCATGTGCTAGAAGTTTTCTTCCCAAAGTGATGATATTATGAGGTGGTGGAAGTATCCAGGAGTACAAAAAGAAATGTCATCTGCATGGAGTGGACGCAGTGTGAGAAGGCTAACGGCACAACTGTCCACATAGGCAGTCACCTGAGCAACGTGGTTGTCATCAAGAAAAAATGGCCAAAGCCAAAAAAATATTCTTAGGGCCAGCAAGATACCTCAGTGGACTAAGCAGCTACCTAGGCAAGTTCAGGGACCGGGCTTCAATCCCTGACACCACAAACTCTCTCCACCCCTCGGACACCCTGAGCCAGCCACTGAGTCTCACCATGGTGGTATGTACCTGTAATCCCAGCACTGGGGAGGCTGAAAACAGGAGGATCACTATGAGTTCGAGCTGCATAGTGAAAAAATTTCTTAAACACAACTAGTTGAGGGAAAAGCAAATATAAGGAAAAGCTTACTGAGAAAATGTGGGAAGGAATGTAACCTGTTTTGCAACTCAAACAAAGAGCTAGATATACACATGCTTTGTGTGTCTAAGGGAGAATGAATTATTAGAGGATGCTTCTTCTAGACCTTTGAATAACTATTAAGAGGAAGAAAGAATGTGAAGTACAGAAGTAAAAGAATATGGGATAGCTGGGAGGCGAGATCCTAGTGAAGTAGATCAAACATGTGGAATACCAATTCTAACAGCTGGGTTTTCAAGGCCACCTTATTTATTAAATAAGAGGCATATTAGAAAAAGTAGCTAGGGTAAATTTACTCACTATATAAATTAGAACATTTTGGGGTTTATCCAAAAGAAACAACTCAAGTTAGCTTTGAAAAAAAAAAAATATATATATATATATATATATATGGACTCAGTAATAGTCTAGCAATCCATGAGGCAGAAAAGCATGGAGGATCCAGGCTCAACTCTGCCTCCTATCTGTTTTTCCTTTTTTCTTTCCCAATCCTCTTGTTTTCTCTAGTTATTCTGATCCTACAGCTCCAAAATGGATATGCAAGTACTCAGTGTCACCAATCCTCCCTCCTGTTCTAAATATCCCCAGAAGCTCTGATTGGCCTAACATTAGTGTGATGCTCCATTGTGATCTAATTAGCTGTGTGTGTGTGTGTGTGTGTGTGTGTGTGTGTGTGTGTGTGTGTGTAGGAACTCTCCAGATCAATTAACTAATAATATTTCGGAGTGTAATCCTGAAATCAGTAATTTAAAAAAAATATCCTATTTTATAGCCAGTGACATAGACTTTGTTAGTAACACATAAATGCTATGGTGGGGATAGTACCCCTAGATAGATGCCTATGTGTTAATGTAGTGGAATACTAACAGGTGGTCAACTTATTACACCCAGCTGAATTAAACTAGTGTGGTGCTGGGTGTGAGAGGCCCAGCTGAGGGTTGTTGCCAGCAGCATAAAGGCAGAACAGGGGAAGCTGCAGGAACACTGTTTGGGATACTGTTTAGAGAAGCAGTTGGAGCTTCTGGAAGCTGCTAGTTCTCTTGGGCTGTTCTGCTGGAGGGCCTGGTCCTGCTGGCTTTCCTGATGAATTTTGGAGGAGATTTGGTCCTTATCTTGAGCATTGTTTCCTGGCTCCAGAGGGGAAGATGGTGTACTGCTCAGCCTCATAGAGAAGCTTGGCACACTGGCTTTCCTAATGAGAACTTGGCTTTCCTCATCACTTGAGGAGCTCGGGACCTCACTGTTGCTGAGGATGGCTATGGTACCTTTGGGGGAGCGCTGGTGCATACTTTGAGTGCTACTTCCTGGTTCTAGTTCAGATCCCTCAGCCCGCTAGCACAGATCCTCCATCCTGCTGGCATAGACTTCCTAGCTTCCACCACTGACCTTTGGGCCTTTCTGCACACATCAGTGAAGTAAAATCCAGGCTCTCAGCTGGATTCTTTAGTATTTAGTGTGTGGGTAGATTTCCTGCACTTGTCCTATATGATTCTTGGTTGATTCCTTATAAACTAATATTATAAAATGTGTCCTGTATTATATTGTTCCCTTTGAAAGAACCCCAAACCATGATAGTTAATATCAGAACCTGTTAAAATATGTCGGATGTTACAAAGAAGAATTAAAGTTATAGATATAATTAATATCAACAATTAGCCAATATTCAGATAGTAAAATTATTTTCTGCTATCTGATGTGACAAATATAACCATAAGGGTCCAGAAAGGTGGATAAAGTAGGTAGAAGTGTCAGAGTAACATTATGGTTAGTTTTAGAAATGGAAAGGGATAATGATTCTTTTTTTCCATTTATGTATTTGATACAGGGTGTCACTAGGCAGCTCAGACTCATACTTATCCTCCTGTTTTCTGCCTCCCCAGTACCAGGATTACAGGCATGTACCACCATCCCCAGGCTCAATTGCCAGCTCTGTGCACCCCAGGGCTGAGGCTGGCATGGCATACATGACCCGGTATTGAACCCTGGTCCCTGTGCTTGCCAAAGCAGGTGCTTAATCCACTGAGCTATCTCGCTGGCCCTGGGATCATGATTCTTGAAATGAAAGGAATTGTGCAGTTTCTAGATCTGGCAAAGGTAAAAACAAAGAGCTCCTTAAAGAGCCTCCAGAAAGAAGTTTCACTTCTTTCTGACTCCTCAATTTTGCCCCAGCATGACTATTTTACATTTATTGTCTCCAAAAATATGACATAGGCCTGGGGAGATAGCTCAGTGGCATAAGTGCCTGCCTGGCAAGCATAAGGTCATGCATTCACTCTCCAGCACCAAAAACAAAACAGAAATATGAGATAATAAATTTGTGTTGTTTTTAAGTCACTGAATTTGTGGTAATTTCTTTTCTGAGATAGTATCTCTCATTACGTAGCCCAGTTTGGTCTCAGTCTTGTGATCCTTGTGCCTCATCCTCCTGAGTTTTGAGATTACAGATGTGTACCACCACACCTGGCAGTTTGTGGCAATTATGCAGTAGCCATAGAAAGCTACTAAAGAGATTTTGTTAGAATGATTCATAAATACTCAAATACAAGGGTGGGGGAATAGAGAGGTCAAAGATAATCTGAAAGTTATATTCCTTAAACAAAGATATTTTATAGCAAATATTTTGAGCTTTTGTTTATTTTAGTATATGCAGTGCTTTTTTTTCCAAAATGAGTGTTTCCCTTTTTCCTTTGTATTCATATAATTTTCTCCAACCATGTTATTCAAGTTCAAGTCCTACTTTTCTGTTTTATCTCACACACAATTTATCTCCATCAGTGATTACTTAATCCCTACCCAATCAGATTCTATCTGGTATTTTGAAATTGAAAATAAGGTAAGAGGGACAACTTTTGTCTTGATAGAACTAGGTAGGCATGATGTCACAACTTATCAGAAGCTATGGTTTTAGGCTGCATAAAGTGACTTTGGGAGGTTATGAAAGAGTGACCCTGTCTGAGAGAGATAAGATAAATCCTGAGTTGGAATTTGAAACATTCTAGTTGTTGATTCCATTTATTCCCAGGGCCAATAATAGACTTACCCTTTCACAATATGGGTTACACAATAACTTTCTCTTTTGCCTAAACTAGTTCAATTTAGCATTTGTTATGACAACCAAAATAACCTGAAAAATTCAGAAAAACCAGTAGAAAATAAACCCAATAATCAAATTAAAAATTTAGAAACCTGCATATACATACCTACTACAGGTGAAAAAGTTACCTTTACTAGACTAATGTGCTTTTAAAGTATCTTCTGCATATGGAAATTTTACTAGTGAAATACAGATTTTATTTCCCTGTATTTATAGATTTACTCATACAAAATTTGTGTCTCCATTTGCCAACATACTTTTCTTCAGTAAGTTCTCCTTATGTTCTCCTTAAGCTTCTTTGATAAATGCAAAATAGACAAGCATTTAAGAAAGCCTAAGTTGTAAAATACACAAATGGAAGAATCACAGAGGTTAGTGTGGAGAATTTAAAAATATTCAGATCCTCAGTGGCATAAAATGTCCCAGTCACAATCAAAATACTTGCTAGGGCAATAGCTGTGACTCATCCACATGGCTGACACTCACAAAGGATCTACAAACTGCGGAACAGGGTTTCAGGATAAATCCTGAGGAGATTTAACTGATCTCGTCAGATGCAAAAGTTACATTACTTGTTATATAGGTCTTCCTTTGTCTTGGTCTTGACCATCCAGCAGAGAAGTGTGGCAATGGAGTATAGAGGGTAAAGCCATATTAGTATCCTCAGCTGTAAAAGGCTCAAGTCAACAACTTCTTTTTTTCTTTTTCTTTTTTTTCTCTCTTTGTTTGGCGGAACCAAGGATTGAACTCAGGCCCTGGCACTTACCAGGCAAGCGTTTATTCCACTGAGCCATCCCCCCAGCCACCCAGTCTTCTGGAAAACCCACTACTATTATGGACTACTGGACTATATTGGACTATTTTGCTGAATTCAGGCACCTACAATATTTAAATGACAATGGAATACCTTTCTCTGACAAAACTAAACAAAAAAGGGGGATACAAATGAATGGCCATTTTGTATCTGTATATTCAAAAGAGTTAAGATACACACACAGCTGCATTCTCTTGGATCACTGAATAGAGAGATTTGTCCTAATAGTGTTTGTGAACAGGATATCATGTCTGCATCTTGTACAATGAATGACCACTAAGACAACAAACAATATGCAATGTATTGTTTAGTGAAACTGTGCTAGTAATCAGTTTTGAGGCTGTCTCATTGCTATTTGCTTCTCAATAAAATTATTAAAAAATAAATTTTTCCTTTAAAAAAATACCTTCTAGGAAAGCCTACTTGTTGTGTCTCTCTGTGAATTCTTAAGCCAAATGATTTTAATTCTATCATACCTAAAGTAAAACTAAGGATAAATCAATTTGGAATAAATCACTTCAAGCCCATATCAGTTCACTTTGGATTCAGTGAAGTGTGTGTTTATTTTAATAGCTGATAGGAAGGCATGTGACATATCATGCCACAGCTGACCGGAGTGTCAGCAGAAAAGCATGGAATTTAAAACCAAATAGTCATACAGCATGGAATAATGTTAGACTCCCTAAAATACTAAATGTCACAAAACATTCAACTATTAGGTTAAAGTCCATATACATAATAATGCCTTATATCCTGTTTCTAAGAGGGCCTTTCAGAGTTCTAAGAGTCAAATTCTAAGAAAGCTTCTTAGAAACCGCTCAAAGATGACCTCATTTAATAGTCAGCAATCAGAGTCTGGGCTGGGTAGTGACCTGTGTCAGCACTGTGGATGAGAAATGTCCTTCTACACACACACACACACACACACACACACACACACACGGGTTGAACACTTATCTCCATGAGAAATGGCAGAGGAAAAATATGTGTGTTGAGGTAGGCACAATTTGAGATGAAAAGGCGAAAAGTTGGTGGGGACTCAGTGGCTTGAGGGAGAAGCGTGGCGGCCCAAAGGCTGACTGGCTGTTTGCCAAACTAAATTTGCTGTAGGTTAGGTGTGGGAGTTTACAGAGGGGCTTCCTGGACTTTCCTGTCATTGTTATAAATAGGCATCAAGAGGGCAAGCGTTCCAGCCAGATGCACAGGCAGTTGGTCTTCCCTGCAGAGGCAGTAGAGGCGGCCAACTCCACTCTTCCTTTTCCCACTCAGCCTGGCCCCGCCCCTCCTTTACCACTCTTCCTAGCCCCTCCCTCTCTTTCCTAACCCCGCCCCAGTCCAACCTCTGGCTTTCTACCTCCCTTCCAGGCGGCTCCAGGCTTCTGGATCCCGCTAAGCTCAGCGGTTGTGGGAGCGCGCAGGCGCCCTGTGTGGCTCGCAGAGCGCGGAGTAGCGGAGAAGGACCGGTGGTAAGTGCGTTGGAAGTGCAGCCCTGGGGGAACGACTGGGGGAACGTGTTCTGAGCTGAAGCTCCGGGAAGAATCGGAGTGTGAGTGCCTTCCGTCTGGTGAGGAGAAACTGACTAGACATGCGGTTGCCTTGGTGGGGGCCCTGTCTGAGGATGTCCTGTCAGGGCAGCGTGCGGAGAAGAGTGCCTGGTGGCGGGAGTAGGCAAGGGTGTGTATGCGAAAAAGAAGGAAAGAGTTCCAAGGGCTAGAAGTCTGCACACAGGCTTGGCAGGGCTGGGAGACTAGCCAAGGGAGCTGGAAGGTGTCCCAGCTTAAGTTCAGTCCCCGTGCTTCCTGCCCCTGAGCGAGGTCCCCGGCTCATTCCTTTGCCCTGCTCTGCCTTCATAGTGCAGAGTTGCCGGAAAGTTCCCTGAGGCTGGGGAGAGGTTTTAGTGGAGGTGGGCTGTTGGCCTGGGTTATTGCCAAGGAGGGTGTGGCCTTTGTGTGACTTTCTTTTACCCCGCCCCCGGGAATGTGTCCCTCTTCTGGTCCATTGTGCTTGAGAACATTTTAACAAAGGCTGTAACTGTTTTGGAGGCTGTGTCGGGTGGCATCGGGGGCGGATGTGTGGGTGTGGGTGTGGGGTGCTTGCGAAGTCAGGATGCGGCCCTTCGGGACTGGATCTGGCGGGAGTGGGCTGGAGGGAGTGTGGGGGAGTGAAAGGAAGGGAACAACCTTCCTGCTTCAGCTTTTTCCTTCTTCCTGGTCTGCTGCTTTTGATCAGTGGTGAAACGGCCCAGAGAGGGTGTGTGTGTGTGTGTGTGTGTGTGTGTGTGTGTGTGTGTGTATGTGTGCGTGCCCCCGCGCGCGCGCCTGCGCGCGGTCTAGCTATGACTGTTGGTTTTGTGATTGTACCCATACTGTTTCAACTAGTTCCTTAGAAAATAGAAAATAAAATAAAATTTGAAGAGAAATAGTTGAATAAATGCATGAAGAGGTGAAGAGACACAACTTAGAGTTAAATTATTCCCTCTTGAGAGTCAGGTACAGCCAGACTGAAGGATGTGAGGGTGCACAATTTAGGGTTACTGAAAAGTTAGTTAGAGGACTATTTCAATCAAGAGTGTATTACTGAGGGCATGCAGCCAAGATCTTGGGCACTCACTTTAGAAGCTTTGAAAATGACATTAGGGAGACAAAACACTAGAGCAAATAATTATATTAAATAAGGGTTCATAGGCTTTCATTTGCAATTTAAAATCTTTTGTAAAACGTGATATGTGTTACTAAGCATAGATGTTGATATTTTTGCTCATTATTTTAACTTAATACCAAAAAAAAGCAAATTGAACTTCCTCCTCCTCCACCCCTTTCCCTTAATTGTGAATCCTGTTTTATAAACATTTACTTTCAGATCTGAAGTATATTTAAACATATCATTGTTCCACTTCAGATATGAAGGAAATAGAATTTCTTTTTGTTTTATTGTTATTTTACTATTTTTTTCCTTCCTGTTATTTTAAGCCTTTAGGTGGTAACATTACCTCTTCTAGTGCCTAATAAACTCCTATCCATCATTCAGGATTCAGTTTTCTTCAAATCTTGGAAAAACTTGGCCACTCCAAATTAATCATCTCCGTTCCTATTAAATTGATACCATTGACTTTATCTCTTTTTTGCTACTAGAGCCTCTCAGTCTGCTGTGTCACACCAACAACCAAGGTTTCCTTGCATGTGATTAGAGTTGAATAAATGCTGATAGAAAGATAGTTCATTTTGCATAAAGTTCATAGGATAATAGAAGAAATTCAGGCCCCTGAAGTTGTATTTATTTTTTGAGCAACATTATTCCGATATGGAGGAGTAAGTACAGAACTATATCCTATGTATTTGTCATAGTTTATCCTTACAAAAGAGATGCTAAACCTTGCAGATAAAGGGAAAATAAGAGTCATAAAATGACCAAGTTTTAAAAAGTATCACTTATGATAGAAATTCTAGTAAAAAACAAATCAACATGAAACAGAAAATTCACCATCTGTAGGAAGACATAAATAGGTTACTGGTGGAATTTACCAACTACTGCAAATAAATACACTTTACCAGGTGCTATTCTTTGAAGGCTAATATAACTAAACAGAGCTATAATTTAATTAGTTGTATTACAGTCCTAAATTTCAAGGAAGTTTGAGCCTTTGGCTAATGGGTTTCTTAGCATTATAGGATTTCCTGATATGATAGGCTTTGTCTGATCATTTCTGAGACTTTATCTTTGACTTCTCTTTTAGCTTCACTAGTATAACTGATCTTCCAGTGACCTTGGCTTGTAAGAGGAATTAACTTCCAATAGCTCCTCATCAGGTTCACTGAGTCTTCTCATCCACACCCCCAGTTTTCATTTCCTGAATAGACGTCCACTAGAAAGAATCTCATGAGCAAATGATTACTCATTTTGTAAAAGAATGGAATTGATTCTTTAGTATAAAAATGAGTTGGAACTACTATTTAGTCCAGGTTTCTGTAATTGCAGAGAACCTATCATAGTTATTAGTAATCTCTCTTTTTCTTCCCTCACATAATTTTTCCCTTGTCTGCCTAAATGGAGAGGTGATTTTTGTCCATGTCACATTTTTAAATAATGTTAACCATTGTCCGTCCCAAACAGTTCAAGTTAGTACTCAATTTTCACAAATAAAATTTTATGCACATGTAAGATGACTAGAATCCTGAAGTTTTTTAAAGTTCTATATCTCCTGTTGTCTACAAACCCACTTTCTGAAAAAAATTCCAAACTGATCCATAGTAATTCTATCTTTACTCTTAGAACTTTCCTCACCTTAGACTTCTTCCTCAATTTTTTGTTTTTTCCTCTAATTCTGAATTTAAGGACAGAGTGTACTTAAAGCTAGTAGTGTCATATCCTGTAAAGAGTGGAGAGAAAACACTTGGATTTGATGACCAGGTGGTTTTCTTTCTGGTTTTGGTGCAGGGTTGATTTAATTATGCTTCTTGTTTGGTGGATTATATCAATATTATGACCAGAAAAAAAGTATTGAGGTAATGGTTCTTTGGTGTATATGTTAGGCTGTCTTAGGGAACTGGTTAGTTATGTTAGGCTCTCTTAGGGAACTGGTTAAACTAACATACTTATATTTAGTCCCCATATCCCAAGAGAATCCCACCAAATCAGGATTTCAGGTTGTATAATCTGGGCATGACAATGTTCCAGATTTTTAACATAAAAAGTTGCTTCAGAAACAATTCTTTAGTGGTGGTGGTCAGGATATGGAGGTAGTGAAAACAACTGTTTCATCGATAAATTGTTGCCCAAAGGGCAAGGGAAGAGAAGACTAAAGTTTGAAGATTTTAAGAAATCAAGAAAATGGGAGTGTCTGAGAAGTGAAAATCTTAGTAGAAAATGGGAGTTATAAAAGGTATAATTATTGCTTGGCAGACATAATTGATGGAATAGAGAACTGAAGAAGAAAAGCAGGGCAGAGTAGAACTATAGTCCCCCAAAGAAAAGAAAAGAATAAGGGAAAAATATCTAAAGGTAGAGGTAAGGAAAGCTGAAGCAAATCTCTTGAGCTGAGGTTTGTTTGCACACTACTGTTCTTTAGGGGGAATTTAAGTAGTCTCTGAATTCTAATTAGAATGAATTTTTTCAACTCTAATGATGCTAGCAGAAAGTGAATCATTTCAGCTATTCTACTTCACTGAAATAGCTGTATAACTGAGTTTTTCTAGATTCTTTCCTGTTTAGAAAGTTTCGTATGTAAAAGTTAAGTGTAGACATGCTGTGTTTTACTGTTATTTCACAGCCCTTGATGCCTAGCTGCTATATTGTAAGTATTTATATGTCTTTATTCATTTAGTTAACTAGTATTTGTATGCCTGTCAGTTGCCTAGGAATATTATAAGCATTGAGAATATAATGCTGCATAGAGCAATTGTACTTTGAAATTTCTTTCTTTCTTTCTTTCTTTCTTTCTTTCTTTCTTTCTTTCTTTTTTTTTTTTTTTTTTTTTTGGAACCGGGGATTGAACTCAGACCCTTGTTCTTGCCAGTGAAGCGCTTATTCTACTGAGCCATCTCTCCGGTCCCTTACTTTTTTTTGTGTGTGTGTGCTTCAAAATTTCTGCTATCCAGTAGCTTATCTCTTATTTGATGGTGGCAGGAAAAAGGAAATATAAGATGCATACAATCATTTATATACATTCCTGTCCCACATATGTGATGTGTGCCACATCACATTAATGATGTTTTGTGCTATGACAGGCCAAACACATGACAGTGCTCCCATTAGATTTCAATGGAGCTGAAAAGTTCCTATTATATAGAGATATAGTATACATCATAGCATCACGGCACATGTATTATTCAAATGTTTGTAGTGACGCTTGCGTAAACATGCCTATTTCATTGCCAGTTGTGTGAAAGTGTAACACATACAATAATACACATTACCTGGCACTTACTAATAATATGTGAAAATGTTACAGGTTTATTTTATTTATCATAATGTACTTTTAATCATTTTTTAGATTATACCACTTCAACTTAGAAAAAAATAACTGTAAAACTGTATGCTGGGTTACTTGGTCAGCAAACTTATACACCTTGTGCTTCCTGTATTCTTGACTGTATCAATTGGCAATGTTGAGTGACTGACCTATATTATGTAAGCTTCTGTAAGTACACTATGTTATGCATGCCTACTGACAAAATTGACTAAAGATACATTTCTCAAAATATAACCCACTGTTAAGTGATGCCTAACTACACACACACACACACACACACACTCATACAGAGTCATATGTATTGTACAAATATAGTAGATTATATAGTATTGTATATTTCTGGAGAAGTACAAAGCAGAGAATTGGTCTAGGGGAGCCCCTATAAGTATGAATATGTAATTGAATGGAGCATGTTTCACAGTGGGGTACAGGGAAGACCTCACTGTCAATACAGACCTATAGGACATGAGATCATTTATTTAGAAGAAGAGTTTCTAGTCAGATAGAACAGCAAGCACAAAGTTAATGAGGTAGGACATTTTTGATACTATTTGCTTAGAGTAACAAAACAGTCCTTGTGGCCAGAGTAGCATGGGGTGAATAATAAAGCATGAGGTCAGGTAAGCAAGAAGGAGTATGGGAAGGTGAGAAAACCCATAGAGCTGTTGTACTTATTTTGGAAAGACACTGAAGGAAGAAATTATAGCCATTAGCAGCTTTAGAGAGAGGGGGTAGTCTTAGCTGGTTTCCAGTTGACACAAATCTAACTAGGTGCTGCATGGACAGTAGATTGCAAGTACAGGAGAGAGACCAGTTAGAAGAGAGTTAATGGAGGACTGCATGGAGGTAGTGTAATGCTGGTGGTGAGGATTAGTGATCAGATTTCCTAATGATTTGGAAGTGGAGTGTAGCAGAAGGCAGTTCAGGATGATGTCATTGATTTTCAGTTAAGCAACTGAAGGAATGAAGTAGTTATTTAACAAAGTGTCACTTTTTTTCTTTACCAATTTGCATGCTTCTATATGGTGATCTAAACAACTAGTTGAAGACAACATCATGTAATGTAACAACCATTGTAGAATTCCTGTTATTTTGTTATTTTGAGTTTCTAAACAACATACAATTGGGTTTTGTTTTTGAATCAATTAAAAATAACAGGAATTCTATAATGGTTGTTACATTGCATAATGTCTTCAACTAGTTGTTTAGATCATCATATAGAAGCATGCAAATTGGTTAAAAAAAGCTACACCTTTTAGAATCAGAATTCTCTACCATTCCAATTTTTTAAATATTTTCTATTCTCTTTAGAAAAATAAAATAAAATACTCTTTGGCCAAAATGTAAAAATAAAAAATAATTAAGTACAGGTTTTGTTGAGTTTAAGATGGTTATTTCATATCCAGATAGCATTAAAAGGAAATAATCAAATATTTGTAAGGGAAGGGAAGAAGTAATTTCTTCGAAAAACTAATAAAGTTTATTTTATGGCAGCTTTAGACTAACAGGAAGATTACAGAGAGAGTAGAATTCTGATACACCACCCCCCTTCTCACACACAAACAACTTCAAGCCCTGTCAGAACACTGTGTCACAGGGTACAAGTGTTAATCTCTGTATACCTACACTGAGGCATCATTATCAGTTCATTGTTTACATCAGGGTTTACTCTTAGTGTGAACAATGTGGGTTTGGAAAATGTATCATAATTTATATCCATTATTATAGTACCATGCAAAATAGTTTCACTGTCTTAAAAATTCTCTGTTCTCTATCTGTTCATCTCTTCCTCCCCCCATCCCCTAGAAATCATTGATCCTTCCACTTTCTGTACTTTGCCTTGTTTAAGATGCCATGTAGGTCTGTGTAATTCTTTACGTATTTTTTCTTTCTTTTTTTTATTTTATGAATTTAGGGCAGGGTCTACAGGGTGTACAGGGTAGATCAGACTTGTAGTGATTCTCCTGTTTTCAGCCTCCTAAGTGCTGGGATTACAGGCGTGCACGACCACACCCAGTCTCAATAGCTGTTTCAGCATGCCCTGTTGGTGGTGCTGGCACAGCCTGCCGAGGGTTAAACCCTGGTTGCTGCATTCTGCTTTAAGCAGGCTGCTGAGCCATCTGGTTGACCCTCCTTATGTATTTTGTTGGATTGAATTTCTGATTTTTTTTTTGGTCTGGGTTTGGTTTTAGGGTAGTGCTGGCCTCATAGATTTTAGTGATTTTGTGTGATAAATGGATTCATTCAACTTATAAATTTCCTTTTACATACTACTTTTGATGCATTCCATAAATTTTGATAATTTTTTCATTTAATTTAAAGTATTTAAAAATTACTCTTGAGATTTTATTTTTAGACCAGGGAGATGGCTCAGTAGAATAAGCGCTTCCTTGGCAAGCACGAGGGTCTGAGTTCAATCCCCAGTTCCGCCACAAATAAAAAGAAAAGACATTTCATCTTTGACCTACATATTACTTAAAGTATCTTGCTTAATCTCCACATACTTGAAAGAATTCTGGCTGCCTTCTGATAATTGATTCTATTTCAATCCATCATGATCTGGAAGCAGAAAGTGCCTGACTTGTATTCATTAAATTTGTTAAGATGATGTGTCTTATGTCCCAGAATGTGATCTATCTTGGTAAATATTCCTTGTGTGCTTCAGGGGAATATATAATCTGCCATTGCATAAATCATCTTAAATATCAATAATACCCAATTGGTCTTGAAGATGCTTTTGAGCTTAGTTGTGCCTTCACTGAATTGCTTTCTGCTGGGTCTCCCCCATTTCTGCTAGAGAAATGAAAACATTCCCAGTTGGCGTAATGGATTTACCTGTTTGTCCTTGCACTTATATCACTTTTATGCATCATCTATTTTGGCACTGCTATTAGATGCATACATATTAAAGATTATTATATCCTTTACCATGATGTACTACCCTTTTTATCTGAGGTAATTTTCATTTTTCTGAAGGCTGTAAATGAAATGAATATAGCTAATTTTGCTTTTTATTAGTATCATCATGGTTTATCTTTCCCAAATCTTTAATTTTACTATTAAGTGTTTTTATAGTTAAAATGGGTTTCTTGGCCAGGGAGATGGCTCAGTAGAATAAGCACTTGGCTGGCAAGTGCAAGGTCCTGAGTTCAATCCCCAGTACCACGGAAAAAAATAAAATGAGTTTCTAGACAACATACAATTAGGTTTTGTTTTTGAATCAATTCTGACAATCTTTTAATTGTTGCATAGTTGGTTGACATTTAAAGCAAACATTTACTTATTTGAATATATATTGTACCTGTTATTGTTTTCTATGTGTTAGTTTATTCTTTTTTCCCGGCTTTGGCTTGCACACTTTCTCTGTCTTTTGTGGCTTTATTTGAGCATTTTCTATGCACAGTAGTTTGGATCTTTCCCAAGATGCCCACGTGGTAAAGGATTGGTCCCTAGTATGGAGCTGTTGGAAGATGGTGGACCTTTAAGAGATGTGGTTTAGTGCAGCTGAGATCATTAGGAATGTGCCCTTGAAGAGGATAATAGGACTTTGTCCCTTTCATTTACCTCTTTTCATTTCCAAGTCACGAGATGTGGAGCTTTGCTCTACTACGTGCTTCCACCATGATGTGCTGCCTTGCCAGAGGCCAAGAGCAATGGGACCAGCTGATCATAGATTAAAATCTCCAAAACTGTAAGCCAAAAGAAATGTTTCCTTTTTACTATGATAATATCAAGTATTTGCTATAGTGATGAAAACAAAACATAACATAACTGCATTTTCTATCCATTTTTGGTATATCAATTATGTTTTTAAAAATTAAAGTAGTTGGTTTGCAATACACATTTAAAATTTTTTTTTAAGATTCATTTATTTATTTGGTACAGGGTCTTTCTGTGTAGCTTGGACTTGTAGTGATCCTCTTGTCTCAGTCTTCCCAGTGCTGGGATTACAGGCATGAGCCAGCAGGCCCAGTTTCAGTGGCTTGCATGGGGGCATGGCATACGGTATCGGGCATTGAACCTGGGTTCTCGTGCTTGTCAGGCAGGTGCTTAGACCACTGAGCTATCTCTCTAGCCTCTGCAATGCACATTTGTGGCAATGTAAAGTCCATTTTCATGTGACAGAGTACCACCTATAGTTTGTGCAAGGACCTTGTAATTTATTCCTAATTTCTGTCTTTTATTTTATACTACTGTTATAATTCATACACACATAGACATATATATTTATTCAGTATGACATGGCATCACGGATACATCTACTAGTGGGATGGGATTCTTGATACACGTTACTGTGCAAATCAATCACCAAAATATCTTGCTAAAATGCAGAGTCAGAATCAGGATGTTCAGAGAGGCCCCTGAGATTCAGCCTTTTAGCAGGTTTCCAGGAGATACTAATAATGGTCTTCCACAGCCAGTGTTTGGAGTTATAATAAAGCATTACTTCACTGTACTTTCAAATGTTTAACTGTGAATCTGTGTACAGAGTTTTTACGTGGAGATGGAAAGAATTGGGAGACAGATCCTTAGTTACTCGTCAAGTATTTTGTTGCCAGGATTGGGAGCTAGAAGGAGATGACTTACTTCCGATTAAAGTACGTATTTTCATCAGTGTAGTAATAGGGCTGTTTTGTTTGTTTGTTTGTTTGTTTGTTTCCGGAACCAGGGATTGAACTCAGGTGCTTGCGCTTGCCAGGGAAGTGCTTATTCTACTGAGCCATCTCCCCAGCCCCTGGGGTGTTTGAATGATGTAATAGTTCTGGAAATTTGCTCATGATGTATTTTTATAAATGACATTTTGCTATCTTTATATAGTAAGGTTATTTGAAAGTAAGGAAAAGTTGAAAAGAAAACACTAGTACAATTGTGTGCAGCTGTGTGGTTGTTGACTTGCATATGCGTTAGAATCGCAGTCATAGGCAATATATAAAGCTTTATTTTAGGGCATTTATAGCAGATATTAGCTCCTTGTCCTTTTTAAAAAAAAAATTTTCCTATTCAGGGTTTTGTTTCATTTTTGTTTCTTTTTCTTTTTCAACGTATTTTAGTACAGGGTCTACAGGGTTTCACTACGTAGATCGGACTCGTAGTGATTCTCCTGTTTTCAGCCTCCCAAGCACTGGGATTACAGGCACGTGCCACCACGTCCAGTCTCAATCACTGTCTCAGTACACCTGGTGGGCAGGGACGGGGTCTGGCACTGACGGCACAGCATGCAAGGGATTGAACTCGGTTCCTGCGCCTGTTTTAAGTAGTCGCTTTAGTCCGCAGAGCTCATTGGCCAGCCTTCCTATTCAGGGTTTTGAAGACAGTCTTGTTTTATTTCAACATCTCTCTCACAATTTCATAGGAAAGTGACTTCTTAGTCCTGAAAACCTTGAAGACATTAGAAGTAACACTGGCATTGCAGGTAGACTTGAAGCATCTCCTATGAAAGTGAGTTTACATATGTTAAACTTTAATTCAGCATTTACTGAATACCTTTGGTATATAATTAGTGTGTTCGCTACTTTATGTTTTACAAGTTAGAATATATATAAATACAGTGTTATTGGGCATAATGAAATGAGAATCAAAGAAGTTCAGGTTGAGGTGAGCACAGCTCCTAAAAATGCTCCTAGATGCTTTGCTTTTTCATTATTTGTGTGATAATAATTGTTATAGTTAATTTTAAGCTTCTTCAAATATGGGTGATGAATTTTTGATAACATTTATCTTCTTAAAAGGCTTGACAATTAACTGGGTCAGAATTAAAGTAACAATTTGAACCCTTAGAAAAACTTTCTGTGTCTCAGAATTTAGAACCTAGGATATCTTTAGAAATATGTGTAAATCCTTAAATTAGGGTAAGTTTGCTCTCTTCTGTGTCTCCTTTCAAGACAACATCTTTGAAGATTGGTATATTTCAGAGTCCCAGTTAACCAAATGCCTCATTTTTCAGTGACATAGCCTTTTTATGTAAAGCGCTTTGTTTTGTGAGTCTCCTCCAATTTATCTCTAGTGTGCCTGTTCTTTGTGGTTTGGTTTCTAATATAATGCATTCTGACTTTGTTAAAAAAAAAACTATGTGAGTAATTTGCCACAGTAATCCACTCATATTTGCTTTAGGGGGAAAGCAGGAAAAGTCAGAAATGTAAGTCTGGTTTTAATATTTGCTATCACTGCAAAAAGCTAATGGACTATATTTCAAATTTCTTTTCCAGTATTAATATTATTTATGGGACCAGAATAATTATTTTGGCAAGGACATATTTATTTTAATATCTAATTTTGTACTGTATTTCAATCATTTTTCCCTTGCTTTTTCATGAAAATCTTGTCAGAGAAGTAAAAAAGAATTGTCTTACTTTAGATTCACAAGTCTGAAAATACAAGTGTTTTTGGTATATTATATAAAAACGATACTATAAAATGACTAGTCTTTAAAATTTAAACTATTTTAAAATTCAAGTGATAATCATATTTATCAGTAGCGTCTTTTTGTGTCTCATTATCTAAATTATGAATGTTCACTCAGTTTTATAGAATTGACCTTTGCAAAATTTTGAGTACTCCATTTCAATTGTTGTTTTGGTGCAGATTACATTTATCCTAGCACTGCATAGTTGTATCTTTAGTTGACCTTCCTCTGGCAAATTTATTGCCCATTCTTAATGTAAATCTCCCTATTCCCAGATAGTGAAAACCTCTGTCTTTTAGGCACTACCATTCCCAATGGTCTTGGAGAGCTCCATCTACCGCAACAGACCAAATCGTTTACTTTGTCGAAGGTTGCATATACCTAAACCTGCTGAACTGTGTGTGCCTAATATTTCTTAGATACTTTTTTCTATTTGAGTTCATCATTTGAATTTTGTGGTTTTTTTGTCTTTGTGATACAGTTTCACTATGCAGTTCAAGCTGGCCTTGAACTCACTTTGTAGCCCAGTCTGACCTTGAACTTGTAGCAATTGTCTTGCCTCAGCTTTTCAAGTGCTGGGAGAGCATACTCACACCACCCAACCAGCTTGAATTTCAATTCTTAAACTTTTTCATTTGGGGTGGGTTCTATGCCAAAATCTCAGCTTCATAAAAGAGAGGTCAGAACACATATATTGTCTTGGCCTGCTTGATTTATGATTGGTATTTTCCTGGTACCAGGATTCAGGATGCGAGAATCTTTGCCTAGTGCTAGAATCGGTGCACCCTACACTTATTTACATTTCTTCCACCTGACCAGAGGAATGTGATCTTCATTCTTGCAACCCCTAAATTGATAAGCAACTCTCATATCTTCCTTAGTAATAATTTCAACAATAGTAAAGACAATAAGCCTTATGCAATGTCTAAGATATTTTATTTTTAATTTTTTTATTCATTTTAATGAGAAAAAAGATAAAGTAGCAGTGAATCAGTTTCAAAACAGGTTAGTAGGACAGTTACAATAATACATTGCATATTGTTGTCTTCATAGTAATTCAGAGGAGATGTAGAAATGATATCTTGTCTAAACACTATTAGTACAAATGTCTGAGATATTTTATTTTCATTATTTTTCTTACCTTGTATATACATCATTTATACCCACTTATGGGGTGTACACTCCAGTTCAAAAAGTTGAAGCACCCAAGTTTACTCTGCTTGTATATGGCAGAACTGTAATTCCAGTCCAGCTTTCTCTCACACTTAGAGGTTTGAGTTTCTCTCAGAAAGTCTTAGAGCTTGGAGCAGGTTTTTTGGCTGTGCTTTTCCATTGTGTTTCACAATGGGAATACAGGGTAGAACTATGTGTTTAGCACAAAAATGCACATTTAACACTTGTGCATTCATTTAAACATCCAATTTTATGGTTTACTGTGGGTTAGTGCATATTATCTATTAAACAAGCAAATGTGGATATATCAATTAATTATATGGATGATCTCCATGTGCTCAACAGAGTGGTAGATGTATGGCAGTTGTTCAAAATACATGTTGGATTGACAAGATTACTTGAATATGGTTGAATTTATGATAGTATCCACTGCACCCTTGTATTAAAGTAGATGATAATTACTGAGTATGAGTATTTCAGTGATAGATTTCATCTCTGGTGAAGAAAATGTGGTTTTTATGAATTTTTTTTTCTTTTTGGATCCTTCAAAGTATACTTGATATTATATTATGAACTCTGTTTCTAAATGAAGGCTTTTGTTTAACCTGCTTCATTTCACTTGACTCCTCACTTAATACTCAGAACTCTTGTTTTGATTGTTGACCTTTGTCTGAATAATGCTGTCAGTTCATGACTTCAGATTCTTCTTTTTTTTTATAAGTTGTTTTTTAAATTTAATTTAATTTAATTTAATATTTTTGGTGCAACTGGGGATTGAACTCAGGCCCTTGAACTTGCCAGGCAAACGCTTATTCTACTGAGCCATCTTCTTGGCCCCATGACTTCAGATTCATTGAACACACAGCAAATTCCCTCACCTGTATTCTGTGAGAAATTTTTTCTTGAAGGTTCAGAATTATATACATGACCGCCTACCTTAAGGTGCCTAAAATAGAACTTCTCCTCTTTACTATGCCATCTCTACATCTGCTTTCCTTTCCCTTTGCTTCCTATATTGTTCAATGGGAAGAATGCTTTGTAGTCAGACCTCTGGGTAAGAAGCAACCTATGTATGAGTAGGTCTCTAGCCACATGGGATTTCCTTAGCCAATCCTTTGGAAAATTCGTAGTCCTGGTCCTAGAGGTAAGGCCCCTAAATTGATAGGCTAAATGTAGTCTTCATCACCCTCTCCAAACAAGTTTCTGCCTTTCTTTTCTTTCCATTTAACCTCTACTTGTCCTTGCTGGTATAAGAAAGGATAAGTGAGGAAGCCCTCTCTCTCATTGCTTCCTTTTGTCAAGTGTAATAAATGAGAGAAGGGCTGGGGAGATGGCTCAGTAGAATAAATGCTTCCCTGGCAAGTGCAAGGGCCTAAGTTCAATCCCCAGTTCCACCAGAGAGAGAGAGAGAGAGAGAGAGAGAGAGAGAGAGAGAGAGAGAGAAAGAGAATGAACACACTCAGATTTTCCCTTGACCTCATTCAGAGTATAAATTGCACATTTTTGGATTAAAATAATTTTTTTCCTGATTTTAACACTTAATTAACTATAGTAATCATGGCTTAGTGAATTACTTTGAGAACTTATACTGCACCTTGATTTGCCATATCCCAGTGTTCCTATCTGTTTATCATCTGTCATCTCTCTATCATGTATCTGTTTTCTATATATTTTTTGAATACTAGGAACTGAACCCAAAACCCTTGCACTGAGCTATTCCCCCTGTCATTTTTAACTTCTAAAAGACTGGGTGTTGCTGGGTTGCTAGGTTGCTCAGGTGAGGCTTGAACTTGCAATCCTTTTGCCTCAGCCTCACAGAGTCTTGGTATATAGCTCTTATTTCAGGAAGTAAGTCATAATCATTGAGGCTTCATATCTACAAAACTCTCTCAAGGTTTGTTGTATTTTCTCCTATTGTTCATTTCTTTCCTAGTTAGATAAGAGGCCACAAATTGTTTCTACTTCTTCCAGTCCTCAACAGAGAGAATGTCCACTGTCATTGTTCAGCTAAGTCTCACCTATTTCATTTATAATTTATGGTGCTGTGCTCTCCTTACAGGACTTCAGCTGATGGTTACATTACTGTATTACTACCTTATATTACTACAGTGGTGTGTAGTTTTGCTTTTCTTTTTTCATTTGCTTCTGTTAGTCTAAAACAGTGTGTAAATTGTTTCCAAACAACTTTCAGTAATGCTCTCTGTATAATGTTTGCAAGAAATCTCAAACATTCCCTCTTTATATTTAGTCATATTGAACAGAATTTTGTAAGAGGTATTTCCTTCTTATTCAAAAAATATGTGGGATAACTATTCATGTAGTATTGTTGAAAGCTATAAATTTTATAAGACTGCCAGAAGTTAATGCACTTCTTGCCTTTTGGGTATGGATGAATATTAGTTTCCATATGATCATCCATTATTTGTCTCTCTGTATCTGTATTTAAAGAAATGTGATTCAAATTCATTTTGTTGCATGCATGCTAGCCAGCCAGAATTAAGGCTCAGAGAGCTCTGGTTTGGGCTTGTTATATAGCCTTAGGGTCTAGCAGTGTCTTGAGTAGATGTTTTAGATTCTAGCACACCACTGGTTGCTTTAGAGCCATGATGTTTTATTTGACTCACTCTATTTGACCAGAAACAACAGTATTAATTTCAGGGAGTAGTAGCAGACCTTAGAGTATTGTACTGTGGGACCAAGAGCAAATAGTGAGAGAAGTCAGTTAGCTGGCACAAGTGCTTTCTTCACTGTGTATAGCATGTATGTTCCACATATAGAACCCCTGCTTCATGGATGCCTTTATTTGGAGCGTCTAATTGTGATATTTTACAAGAAGTGATAGGATATTCTATTTAAAACTGCACAATACACCTACACATTCATTTAAATACCTCAGGGCCCTACTGAAACATTCATTGTTTCCCTTTTTTTTTTAAGGGGAAGGGTCTACAGGGTGTTCAGGCTCTCACTACTAGATCGGACTTGTAGTGATCCATCTGTTTACAGCCTCCCAAGAGCTGGGATTACAGGTGGGCACCATCAATCACTGTCTCAATGCACCCTGGGAGCAGGATCCACACAGCAGGCCTGGGGATTGAACCCCTGACCCCTGTACCACAGTGTTTCCTTTTGGTGCTTTAACAAAATCTGAAATCAGTATTATTCTACTATTATTTCATAGAGAAACAAAATTCAGTGTGTTATAAAACAACTTTGCTTAGTAGCATCCTGACAAGTTTACAGGGTTCATACAAGCCACAGTGCTTGACTCTTTCCTGCCCCAAATCACAGAAAATGCCTGTGATTATTGCTGGAACAAGGAAAACAGGAAGCGAGGAAGGAGCTGGTGTGAGGCCATGTCTCATCGTTATCAAATGGAAAGTTCTATAATGCCATTTCTCACTCATTTAGGCTTCACTTTGGTGTAGGACATTTTACCTTATATTCTAGAAATACAGTCACATGTCTTTGTGTAAATCTTGAAAACATGTTCGATTTAGTTCATCAAAGATTATTCAATAAGAGTATGTCAGAGTGTGTGGGAGAGCCAGACACACGTGTGTAAATATCGTATAGTTTCCCTAGTATAAGGACTCAAAAGAAGAAATACAAATAGAAAGATATAATACAAGTAAAAGGAAAGCACGATCTCAAGGACTAACTAACTAAGAGAGGGAAAGGAGAAGAGCTAGGAAACATGACAATGTCAAGCCATACAGTTATATGTAGAAGATGAGCCAGGCAATGATCTTGAGAATCTTCAGAAGGTTTTTTAATCTAGCAGTTAATTGGAAAGATTCTCACCCTGACTAACTATATATATTGATACCTGTGAACTAAGCTACTGCACTGCAGATGGTAATTTGTAATAGTAGTTTCATGTTTGGAGTGCCTGTCCTTCTGGTCTTCTGAATATGGGC
>NW_004524819.1:691392-695655 GCF_000260255.1 Octodon degus | reverse complement strand
TTGCATAGGTCCTGCTTTACCTTGGTCTTAACCATCCAGCAGAAAAGTATAAAAACGAAATATAAGAAGTAAAGCCATGCTGTTAGGTTGAGCTGTAGGGGACTCAGGTCAACAATTTCTGACATTGCCAGTCAAACAGAAGACCCAATACTATTATGGGCTACTGGACTCTTTTAGAATATTTTGCTGAGTTTACAAACCTATAATATTCAAATAAAGGAACTTAACAACAAAAAAAAAACCATACAGATGAATGTCCATTTTTTATCTGTGTATTCAAAATGGTTAGGATAGATATATAGTTACATTCTCTTAGTGAATAGAGTGATTTGTTCTAATGGTGTTTGTAAATAGGATATCATGTCCGCATTTTGTACAGCAATTAACCACTAGAAAGAACGTATGCAATGTGTTAATTATTGAAACTGTCCCACCAATTTGATTTGAAACTGTCTCATTGCTATTTGTTTATCAATATAATTATGGGGAAAAATAAAAAAAAAATAAAAAAAGAGTATGTCCCATCAATTGTCCCATCTGTCATCTGGCCCCCTCAGTTTGGTGTCATCACATGGGGACTTGGGAAACTGATGTCATCCTAATTTCACTTTTGCCATCTGTGAAAGTAATAAATTGTCTGCCTAATTGCCAAATTACTTTAAGTTTGGCAGACCAGCCCGACAGCTGCCATAGTAATACAAGGGCTGATCAAAAAATATGGTGTGTAAAAAAAAATATGGTGTGTGCTTAAAGAAAGAAACATGATCATAGCAAAAGACATATTGCCATTAGCCTTTCTCGAAATCCTCACCTTTGCTTTTAATACACTTATCCAGTTGTTCTTGTCACTTTCTGAAGCAGTTTAGGAAGATCTTTTCTTGAGTATCTTTACAAGGTGTAATAAAAAAAATAGGGAATGCTCATGCTGAGTCCCATTCAGTGGAATGGCAGGCACCTAAAAATATTGTGGTGTGTTCTTGGCCACCTTATTCACCAGATCTGGCCCCGTGTGAGGTCTGGTTCTTAAAACTCAAAGTGAATATGAAAGAGATGCTTTTTGAATCAGTTCAAGATATCAAAGCATCTGTAACAGTGCAACTGAAGATACTTATGAAAATGGCCTTCTATAACTGCTTTAGAAAGTGGCAGGTTCTTTTGGGAAAATTCCCAGAAGTGGGATAGCTGTATTGAATGGGATTTCCAGTCCTGGTTTTTTAAGGAGTCTCCACACTTATTTCCATAATGGTTGCACCAGTCTACATTCCCACTAGCAGTGGAGAAGGGTTCCTGTTTCCCAAGAGCCTCTGCAACATTTGTTGTTGGTTGATTTTTTTCTTCTTTTCTTTTTTTTTTTTTTTTTGGCAGAACTGGAGATTGAACTTAGGCCCTTGTGCTGCCAGGGAAGCGCTTATTCCACGGAACCATCTCCCCACCCCAGTTGATTTCTTTATGATAGCCATTCTTCCTGGGGTGAGATGCTATCTAAGTGCTGTTTTAATTTGTGTTTCATGGATGGCTAGTGATGTGGAGCAATGTTGCATGTATTTATTAGCTTCTAGTATTTCTTCCTAATCATGTATGCATCTCAGATGCCCATTTCTGGTGTGGGTCTTTAAATTTTGGGGCCCTAATGTTTTTTAGTTCTTTATAAATTTTAGAGAGAAGACCTTTGTCTGAATGCTTATTAGTTAAGATTTTTTTGAAATTTATGGAGATATATATATATATATATATATACACACACACACACACACAAAATAGTTAGGATAGATATACAGCTACTTTCTCTTCAATGAGAAGATTTGTACTAATTGTGTTTAGATGATATCGTGTCTGCATCTTGTACTCTATATAACTACTATTAAGACAACAATATGGAATGTATTAATTATTGTAACTGTCCTACTAACCTGTTTTGCAATTCTCTTTACTATTTCTTTTTTAAATTTATTTTAGGGTGTTTACAGGGTGTTCAGGGTCTCACTGCTAGATCCAACTCATAGTGATCTGCCTGTTTACAGTCTCCCAACAGCTGTTATTACAGGCATGCACCACCATGCCCACTCTCAATTGCCCTGGGGGTGGGGCCGGCACAGCAGGCCTTTGGATCAAACTTTGGCCTCTACAGGCGCTTTAATCTGCTGAACTATTTGGCTGGTCCTCTTTGCTATTTTTTTCTCATTAAAATTAATAAGAAAACCAACCCCCCCCCAAAATTTTCAATATGCCAAGGTATAGTTTTTGGCTTTTACAGCTGCTCTTGATAGGTCATTATATTACTGTTCCTTGGAAAGTAAATTTTTCCAACTTCTTTTGAAAATAAAAAAGTGCCAAGAAGGGTGGGTAAGTGTGTGAATGGAAGGAGATTATTTTGAAGATATATAGTAATATATCTTTGCATCTAATTCATTTTTTAAAAAGATTCGCTATATTTTTATTGCAATTCATATATTTAGCTCTATTAGCTACCATGGTCCCACTTTGTAAATATTATTGTGACACAGTTGGACTTTCACTGGTGAAAGACACAGCTGTGAAGTGTGCTATGAGAGATTCTTTGGACCTTGTTCTTGTCTCCAGAGGTGAAGAGAATCTCCATTTGGTTATGAGTTTCCAATAGAATTACACTGGATTGGTTTTCTAGTATTTTAAGACTGAGGTTATTACCCAGAGCTTCTTATTAGAAAGTATTATTTGCATAGTTTGAAGGACTATGTCAACTCTGAAGTTTTTCCACCATACATACACTCACTTGAATATGGGAGATGCAGAACTTAATGATAATATTAGGGCTTATTCAGAATGATGCACCTTAAATATTTGAGGGCCTCCTGCTCATCAATGCTGTGGTCTCTTCAGACTGTATTTTGGATTCCACAGAAAGAAACCAAATGCTTCCTGTCCTGGCATTTTATGGGGAAAACGTAGGATTCAAAATGAAGGATAATTTCTAAATTTTACTTATTTTTAAAAAAGTTTCTGCTTTTTAAAATTGATTTTGCTTTATGATTTTTTCTAATCTGGGCATATAAGGCTTTAAATTTATTTCTAAGCATCATATTAATTGCATTTCATAGATTTTGATGCTGTGTTTTCATTACCATTTACTTCAATTTCTTTGGTCTAATTTCTATTTTTTCTTTCTCATTACTCTTATAGATGTGTTTACTTTCTACATTTTTATTATTTTATTTTATTGATACATGTTTGCAGTACATAATGATTAAACCTCTCTTGGTGAGTTGGTACATGTACATAACACAAATGTAGCATTTTCCTGGTTTTCATATTTGTATTTCTGAGTAAAATGTTAACATAGCATATCCGGTTGTAAGCAAAAAGAAACTTAGAATCGTGCTTGACTCTCAGCCAACGCTTAGGAATGTGGCCTTCAGGGTATTTTTATGTTAATGGTTGATTTTTTTTGTATACCTAGAGCCGTGTATTGTATTCTTTGTACCTGGTTATTAGAATTGCTTTGCACAAACAAAACTGATGACATGTAGCTGGGTTTTGAGTTTTGGTTGCTGTTATTGTTCGCATTGAAGGAAATGCTTACACGAGCAGCCTGGCATAAAAGCCATGTGTGCTGAGATTCAAATTCTCTTCTGCTTTTCCCTAGAGATATTCTGAACATTGTATTTATATTTCACTACTATAAGGAAAGCTTGTGTAAGAAGCCTGTGTCTGACCTTGCTGGATTGGACCCACTTGTCTTAGTCTTTTTTCTGGGGACCACAGACCATGGAATTTATAATGAAAAGGAAAAGTTTATTCACCTTATACTTATGGAGCCTGGGAAGTCCAAGGTCAAAGGGACAGATCTAGTGAGGGTCTTTTGGTTGGTAAAAGCTCTCTGCAGAGTCCTGAGGCGATGCAGTATATCACTTGGGGAGAGGTTCACACACAAGAGAAAGAGCCACATACAATTTTTTAATCCTTTGTATTTTATTTGGGCCACTTAAGGGGCATAGCACTCACACTCATAATCATAGTGGCCTTGATTTTTTTTTCTTATTTTGAGGCTATTTATGGCAGAGAATATGGTCTTTTCTGTTAAGAGAACCATATGCCTGGAAAAGAATGCATATTCAGCAATTATGAAGTCTCTTATTCTGTGAGTTAACAATTCAAAGTAGTTAACAGTTTAGATCTTCTCTTGGTTGAATTTTTTTCCAGTTCAGTCAATTGCTCAGAATGTTAAAATATCCACTTAATTATGAGCAAAATTTCTTATTTCTCCATTTAGTTTTGTCAACTCTT
>NW_004524819.1:681170-691292 GCF_000260255.1 Octodon degus | reverse complement strand
TATATATATATAGACTCATGGTGATACTCCTGCCTCAGCCTTCCCAGCTCTGGGATTACAGGCATGTGCCACCACTCCCAGTTTCGGTGGTCTTCCCAGGGTTCTGGGACCATCACACAACATGCAGTACCTGGGATCAAATGCGGGTCCTTGTGCTTGCCAGACAGGGGCTTAGACTGCTGCGCTATCTTCCGAGCCTGTGTTTCATGTATTTCAAAACTGTTATGGGATGTGTACATGTTGGGCACAAATGCCTTCCCTCTGAATTGCCCTTTTATAATTATGAAATACCATGTTTATCTCATAATATATTGGCTTTTCATATTTTTTCTAATTTAAATGCTAAGTTTAGCTTTTTTTGTATGCAAGCTATATCTTTTGCATTCATACTTAAAATGAGTGTCCTGCATTGGCAGGGGTTCAATCCCCAGGGTGGTGTGCCATGCCGGCTCTGCCCCCGGGGTATGCTGAGACAGTGATTGAGACTGGGCGTGGTGGCATGCACCTGTCATCTCAACTCTTGAGAGGTTGAAAACAGGAGAATCACTATGAGTCTGATCGACATAGTGAGACCCTGTAGACCCTGTCCTAAATAATGAAAAAATAAAAATAAAATAAAATGAGTGTCCTATAAGCATCATATTTTGTTTTGTATTTTATTTTCTTACAATATCTGATTTTTCATTGGAGTCTAGTCCATTAATTCTTTTTTTTCTCATCAGCTGATGACTTTATTTTTTATATTAATTTTATTGAGAAGGAAGTAGCAATGAGACAGTTTCAAAACAGGTTAGTAGGACAGCTACAATAATTCATACATTGCATACTGTTGTCTTTGTAGTAGATTATAGACTACTGGACTATATTGGATTACTTTACTGAATTCATGCACCTATGCTATATGAATGGCAATAGAATAGCCATCTCTGACAAAAGTAAACAGAAAAGGGGGATATAAATGAAGGTCCATTTTGAAGTGAAATAAATTTATATCTGTATGTAAAAAATAGCATAGATATACAGGTGCTTTCTCATAGTTCAATGAGAAGAAAGTTTTGAACTAATAGTATTTAGACAAGATAACTACTACATTGTCTTTAATATAGGTATTATTATGTTTGAGCTGAGACAGGCTAACTTTTTATTTTTAAATTTTCTACATATCCCTAATTTTTTTTAATCTCTTCCTCTATCCTGCTTATTTTGTTGTTAGAATAATTTTTTTATTTCTATTAGAATAAGAGTTGCATTTTATCCTTCCTGTTGATATTTTGGCTATTCTTATTTACACTATTTGTATAATGACTATCCTAGGGATTACAATATATAGTCATAACTTTTAACAGCCCATTGAATGAATTAATATAGTACAAGTAGGAAAATCTTGCAAAACTTAGAGGCCTATACCCCTGTCCTTTTTTTTTTATAATTATTACATGTGAAACATACTCCCCTTACCACTATTCAGACTCTATTGTCATTTTAATTTTAAACAATTACTTGTTTTATACAGAAATTAAGAAGGAAAAATCAGAAAATGATTCTTCCCATTTATTCAGCTATGTACCCCTTTAATATTTTAGCACCTGATGCTCTTTGTTCCTTTACTATCTGTTATTTCTTTTCTACCTAAATAGCTTCTCCTAGCAATTCCTACAGCATAGACAAGCTGAGCTGATGATGAATGCTTTTAGGTTTCTTTTGTACGTAAGTGCCTTTATTTCACTTTCATTTTAGTGATATTTCTGCTGGATATAGAAATCTGTGTTCATTTAAGAAAAAAGTTTCAACAGGGGTTTCAATATTTCATTGCAATATCTCTGGACTATTTTTCTATTTTTAAATTTATAAATCATATATATATGTATATATATATTTTTTTTAAAATAAGTATTCGTTGTGAAATGGTTAAATTGAACTAATTAACATATACATTGCCTCAATACTTAACCTTTTGTGTGATGACAGTACCTAAAATCCACTCTTTGGAGTTTTGAAGTATACATTTTCTTAGTTATTCACCATGTTGTACAGAACATCTCAATTTACTCTCCTTTTTTTAATTGAACTGCTTTATCCTTCCACCACCGTTTCCCCAATCCTCCCATACTCAGCCCCTAGTATCCAATATTCACTCCTATTTACTCTTTGCTTCTTCCTCCTCCTCCTCCTACTCCTTCTTTTAATTTTTTTTGTAGTACCAGGCCTTAAACTCAGGACCCTGTGCTTGCCAGGCAGGTACTTATGCCGCTGAGCTACCTCCCTGGCTAAATTTTGCTTCTATGAGTTGAACTTTTTATATTCTATGTATAAGTGAGGCTATATGATATTTTCTCTGTTTGTCTCATTTCATGTGACTCTCCCCTCAAGGTGCAGCCACATTGTTATCATTGATAGGATATAGTGATATTTTATTTATTTATTTATTTTTGTATTTAGGGCAGGGTCTACAGGTTCTACAGGGTTGCACTGCGTAGATCCGGACTTGTAGTGGTTCTCCAGCACTCAGCCTCCCAATAATTGGGATTACAAGCGTGCGCCACCACACCCTGTATCAATCGCCATCTCAGTGGGCCTCAGGGGCGGAGCTGGCACAGCAGGTCCTTGGATTGAAACCTCCCCTCCCCTGTCAGGCGCTTTAATCCGTTGAGCTATTTGGCTGGCCCTAAACAAACTCATGGCTGTTTTTGGAGATGCCTGGGAATGAACTTGATATTTTTAAGCCTGAATTGTGTTCTTTTTTTAATAATTTATTATTTAGGGATGGGTCTACAGGGTGTTCGAGGTCTCACTACTAGATCGGACTTCTAGTGATTGGCCTGCTTATACTCCCCCAAGAGCTGGGATTACAGGTGCACGCCACCAAGCCCAGTCTCAATCACCTTCTCAGTGGGACCTGGGGTGGGTGGGGCTGGCAGGGCAGGCCTGGGTCGAACCCCGCCCCGTGCTTGCTTGCAGGCACTTTAATCTGCTGAGCTATTTGGCATTGTATTCTTTATTCATTCATCTGTCTGTTGATGGATATTTATATTGATTCCATAGCTTGACTAGTATGAATAATAATGCAATGAACATGGGAATTTAGGTATATCTCTGTAATGCATATTTTTCATGACACTTATTCTAGCAAGTGTGAGCTATTTCCTTTAATTTGCATTTCCCTGATGATTAGTGATCCTGAGGATTCTTTATATACTTGTTGGCTATTCATCTGTCATTTTGGATAAATTTCATTTCAGTCATTTGTTTATTGTCTACACTTTTTTTGTTTTTTGCTATTGAGTTGTTTCAGTTACTTGAAACTTTGGCTACTGACTCTTTATCAAATACATTATCAAGATACTGTATCTTGAAGCTCTTATGCAATTTTTTATAGCAATTGGTTCTGTGATTTTTGGTATTTGATAAATACAGTTAAGTCTTCCTGTCCCTAATAAGGCTTTCCCAATGGCATTGACTTTGTCAAATAAATTAAACTTTATTCTCTAAAAAAATTGTTAGGATAGATATATAGCTATAATCTCTTAATTCAATAAATAGAGGGATTTTGTTCTAATAGTGTTTGTAAATAGGCTATCATGTCTGCGTCTTGTATAACAAATAACCAGTAGGAAGACAGTATGCAATGTGTTAATTATTGAAACTGTTCTACCAATTTGATTTGGAACTGTCTCATTGCTATTTGTTTCTCAACAAAATTATGGAAACAAAGAAAAAAAGAAAAATGAAAAAAAATGCATTATCAAATGTATAGTTCGTAAGTATTTTTCTCTTTCCATAGGTTGTGTTTTTACTGTTGATAGTTTCCATGGCTATATAGAATCTTTTTTTTAAATTTACAGCAATTCCATTTGTATACATTTTTTGTTGTTGTTGCCAAGGCATTTGGTGTTCTTTCAAAACATCACTGCCCATACCAATGTCATGGGGCATTTTTCTTGTTTTTTTTTTTGTAGTAGTTTTACAATTTTAGGTCCAACCTTTATGTCTTTAATCTATTTCAGCTAATTTTTGTATGTGGTATGAAGTAAAAGTCCAATATCATTCTTCATGTGAATATCTAGTTTTCACATACCATTTATTTAATAGTCTTGCTCTCTTTATGTTTTCTTGGCAGCTGTGTGGAAAATCATTTAACTGTAAATTGTGGATTTATGTCTGTTCCATTAGTCCTTGTATTTGTTTATATTTCTTTGTTTTAGCAGTTAGTTTTGTTTGGGCTTGAAGACCTATCTTTTAGTTGTGCAGTAGTGCTAATGTGTTTTGGATGTGTCATTAGTAGTGTGGTCTGCATAAATGTGATTCAAAATGTACTCAGAATGAGACTGCAATGAAGGTGCTACCTTGATCTCATTCTCTTTGAAGATAACAGCTTATTGGATTCTTTTTATCTGGTTTTCCAGGTCTGGAAATGATCAGGTTTTCAAATGTTAGCATTTCTTCTGTACATACACTGCCTATGCCTAATCACATACTGAAGTACATATCATCTTTCCCTCCTCTGAGTGAATGCCCACACTTTCTTCACTCACCACTGTCTGCAGCATGGCAGCGCTCCTCTCAATTCAGAACTGTTCTCTAATTTTGCATCTATCTCATGTCGTCTTAGTTCCGGGATCAGTTAGAAATACAGATGGACATTTGAGGAATGCCCTCTCTGGCTCTGCTCCTTAGTATTCACACACTTTCTTCAGCATTTTCCAACTTGGCTTTTCTAATTCTCCTGGCCAGAAAAAAGGGGACTTTTCATGGATTCTATCTCATGCACTAGCTGCTGCTCAAGCCAGCCACTGCACTCAGCTTAGGCTAAAAGCCAAGGTGATGAAAACTTGATTGTTATAGTGATCTGTCTCTATCCTTCCCAGCAACTATAGGTTCTACATCCGAGCCTATGTGCTTCTGCTCACTCTTTGCCACTCTAAATTTATTTATCTTTCTATTATATTTAGGTTTTTAAATTATTTTCTGTGTGTTTGTGTGCTGAGGACAGAAGGTATTCCTTTAGTTTCTGAGTTTGTCATACTCATAGCTGGAAAGCTTTGAGAAATACTTCCTGGAGGATACACAAAACAACAAAAAAATCTCTGCTTTACTGAATAAGTTGTTAGAATCTACTTTAAGTGACTGTTGATAAGGTGGCATCTCACCACGTCCTTCCCACCTCATTTTTATACAATGAAGAGAGTAAGGGATTGAGAAACTTTGGAGATAAAGATCTCTTTGGAGACTGTACACAACCTGTATAATCCAACCACCCTAAATTATGTTGACATTTGGGTAAATTAAAGATAATCTGAAGATTTTTCAGAACCTACTTCCTGTTGTTTCAAATCAAATACTCATTTTCTTTTACCTTGTGTAATATGGTGCCTGCCATGAAGTTAGTATAATAAATCACACAGCATTAGTAAACTAATAGTGTGAACACTTTATCTGAGAACACGATTAAAGAAAAATATTTGTGTATTTTGATTCTTATATTCAAATAGATGTACAACCAACATTTCAAGTAATTTTAGTTAAAATATTAATGTCATGATTGTTACATACTGCCATATAAATGAATCATTTTGTACTTTTTGCCTCATATAACAGCCAAAGTAAATGCTTTTATTAACAAGAACACCTTAGTGATGTATAAGGAAATTAGGAAGTGTGTAAGAATTATGGAATTAAGAGCATAGAACAGCAAAAATGAATTTATTTTTGTATTTTAGGGATGGGTCTACAGGGTGTCCAGGGTCTCACTACTAGATTGGACTCTTAGTGATTCTCCTATTTACAGCCTCCCAAGTGCTGGGATTATAATAGGTGTGCTCCACCATGCCCAGTCCCAATCGCTGTCTCACTGCATGGCAGGCCCAGGGATCAAAGCCCTGGCCCCTGCACCTACTTGCAGGCACTTTAATCCCCTGAGCTATTGGCTGGCCCTTCCAAAGTGAAATTTTGAATAATATTGGAATTAAAGTGTTTTAGGGAATATATTTACACACATAAACTATAAAACATTAGAATACAAATTGCAACACTTTGGCTTTTGGATCATTGTCCTCCTATTATTGTACATGTGAGAAATTATGTGGGATCTTGATACAATTATGGAAAATTACAGGTCTCAATGTAGATTCAATTCAGTATTGAATGCAATAAGATCAGAATAGTGCTGTTGCTTTTTCACTGAAATTAGAGATGTGGCATTGTCTTGCCCATGTGATTATTATAAGAGATTTTGGTATGGAGCTCTTACCTGGGATTCCTCTCATTGTTCAACATCATAACTTAGAATCTATCTCTGCCTTAGGTTTCTGTTTATTCAGTGACATAGGTAGACTTTGGACTCCCCCAAATTTAGGATTTCTGGGTTCACTATGGGGTTGTGGTAGGCAGGTTGCTGTTGTCTCTAGTGACCTATAAGTACAGATCCTCCTATATACAGCAACTTTCTCCCTCAGGTAGACAGGATTGAAGTCCAGTGTTCCAAGTGGCTTTGAGGCTTTAATTGCATGAGTGAGCACTGAAAATGTGAAAAACAGTTTTAGACCAGAATAACAAGGTAAGTAAGGCTAAAGAATGTTTTTATGGATATTAATGTATGTTGCCAGCAAGCTGTGTTTTCTAGATGTTTCTGGAAGGTCAGTTTATAATTTAATGGTTTTTGTTTGATTCTTCTGAGGGCCTAGTTGCATTCCTGTTGATTCTGTATCAGACTGAATTAATGATTACCCTGAATCTTACTGTCATGTCTCTGAGGTAGAGGAATATTTCAAGGAAATGGGAGACAAGGAGCTACATTTTCAAGGGGCTGCCTTCAAAATTTGATGACGATGCGATTTGAAATAGGGAGGAAGTCAGAGATAACAGCATGAGACATTAGGGTTCTGTAATTCTTAAGTGAAGTTTGGTGAAATGCTTTACCAGAGACTTTTCTCTTCAGTGTAGTAGCTGCATTGTTATGAGGGAAGAACCTTCCCTAAGATTGGCTATCCTTGGCTAACACTGCAGTTAGACATTTAAGACAAAGTTTCCAAGGAGGTGAATAGATGGTGAGGTAATTTTTTTTAAAGCACTTGGATCCTGATTGTCTCCAGAGGCTTTAAAACTGTGAGTTACACAATAAACTCACTTGATCTCCTGGGATCTTTGCCAGCTTTGGAATTACACTGAGATTTTTAATGATCACAAATGACAACATGATGTCCTCTTTTATTTTAGGAGTGAGGTAATTACTATGCGATAAGGAACAAAGATAAGCATTAGCTTGGAAAACTTGGAAGATCAGAATTTGGGCCAGACAGGGCAGTGTATGACATTTAGTTGTGCACCCCCTGAGTTGTGACTACTTTGTTTAAGCAGCCTTGGAGATGACCATTAGGCTGCATGAGGACAGGTTTTCTAGGGTTTTTTTTTGTCATTTTCATAATAATTGAATCATGGCACAATAACTAGCTGTAGTAAATTCTTATCAATTGTGTTGGATGAATGTAAAGTTGTACTGTATTACAATGCTATATGTTTTCTTTCTTTCTTTCTTTCTTTCTTTCTTTCTTTCTTTCTTTCTTTCTTTCTCTCTTTCTTTCTTTTTTTGTACTAAGGATCAAAGTCAGTGCTGTAGGCTTACCAGGCAGCTGCTTATGCTGTGAGCTATCTCACCAGCCCTCATATTACATGGTTTCATACTTTTTTTTCAGATGAGGATAGAGGTGATAGGGTTGGATAAGAAGGCAGCATAAGGTGTTCTTTATCCTTTGCTCTTAGAAATCAAATCTTCCTTTTGTCACACTGATAAACTGCCTTTTCTGTGAAGTCTGCACTTCTTTTCAGGATGTATGCAAATTATGTCTTTAATAGCCTTTACAATGTGTTTATTGTATTTTAAATTGTTTCTACCTATGTTCTAAGGGAGAGAACCCAATGATTATTCATACACCTATTTGTGTCACATTAGTAGAAACTGTTTGAAAGTAACAGGAAATGCACATAATAGAAACTTATTTAAGTGTTTTGGTAGTTCAAAGAATAAGATTGGAGACAGATCAGGGTGAATGTCTTCAAGGTTGTTCTTCCAATCTACCAAGCTTCATGTATGGTTCTTACCCTTGTGATTGTGCAATGGCTAACTCGATACCTCATATCTGTATTTCATGCAGAAAGAAAGAGAGCAAAGAGCAGAGGGATTTGCCAGAATGATAGCTTCTTCTTCTTCTTCTTTTTTTTTTTTTTTTTTTGAATGATAGCTTCTTGAAAAGAATACTTTTTAAAATCTTACTTTGGTTGGAAGTGGGTCACATGGCCATCCTCAGTTGTAAGGGAATGTGAAAACCTTTCCACCCCTTATACTAGAAAAAGGCAGAGGGCAAAGACATTGCAGGTGGCATTTGTGTAGGTAGTCTACAGTATCATGTTCATGATTGGAGCCTCTCTCAAAAGTGTCCTGGCATACACCCAGTCAAGTATGTTTTATCTTCAACATATTTTAGAATTAGACTCACCATCTTAAATCTCAAGGACAAAATGTGCTTTTTTGTTGTTCTTTAAACTCTTTGTATTTAGGCTGGCTCATGGTTGCAAATTAAACTTGTTTTGGCTATTTCTAAGATGAAGGCTGTATAAGAGGTATAAATAAGTGACAGTACCAAGGAAATACGTTTCCAAGAATTTGGCCTTTACAGTGCAGAACTCATTTAAGTATGTAACAGTGAACTATATAGTGGGCCCAGCACTGTGGAAAGCATATAATTCTATAAGTGTTCGATTCATTAATATTAAAATCATCTATGTGCTTTTAGGATTCTGTGATTCTAGATGTCCTCTAGCTTTTTTTTTCCCCCTGTGTTTTAGGGAAGGGTATACAGGGTGTTCAGAGTCTCACTGCATAGATATGATTCATAGTGATTCTCCTGTTTACAGCCTCCCAAGTGCTGGGATTATGGGCGAGTCACCATGCCTAGTCTCAGTTGTTGTCTCAGCATGCCCTGGGGGCTGGGCCTTATGGCAGGCCCTGGGGATCAAACCCCAGGCCCCTGCTCCTGCTTGTAAGCACTTTAATCCAGAGCTACTTGGCAGGCCCTTCCTCTAGCTCCTAATTCCTTCCTCCTTTTGTCAATTAAGTTTGAAAGAGGAGCTGCAGCATTTTGTTGATAGTTTTATTTGTAGTGTGAGTTCATTTAATTTCTATATCACCAATGAGTTTCTAGTTATCAAGGTGATACCTTCTTTAATCTGGTTGAACTGAGGACAGGGACACCTGGAAATCCTTATCACCCTCTAATCTTTAATGATTCCTCCTAACTTTATTCTCCACTGAAGTCAGAGAATTCTTCCAGTGATGCATGAGGGATGTGCGTTCTTATTGTGTTCCCTACACAGTGGTCAAATTTGTCTTGTTCTTTCTCTGAATACAGGACATTTCTTTGAGGTATGAACTTCCTTGTCCTTAGTACACTAACAGGAAAACAGCATTGTATCTGTTAGACTAATCACTGTCCCCAGAGACCACGATTTCTTGCACAAGCCTTCTATTCAGTTGTTCATGGAAAGAAAGACATTTTCTGAATGTTTCCTTATTTTTGAATTGATTCTAGGAAATTTATGTTTAATTTGGTAGTGGAAAAATGTTCCTCCATGAGGCTCATATATCTGAGAAGAAAAAGACTGAATAAGGCCACATATGTAAACATCCTACTGAAAGGGTAGTTATTGTGGGTAAAAGTTTTACATTTTAAGAATAAAATATTCTTGTATGCTTTTAAAAATTACAACATAGTACACACTTCCATAGGAAACAGCACAAAATTCTATCAAAACTGCAAAAGAAAAAACACAGCTAGTGCATATGTACATTAAACATATATTAAATATTCAATCTTACTAGTGATGAAAGTATTGTAAACTTATGCTGTAAGATACAATTTTTAGTATGTTAAATTGACAAAATTAATACACAAAATGTTAATTCTCATTGCTAAAAAATTGAAAAATGGGCAGTATTAAATTTTTAAAATTATAAATGTTAATATAGGGGCTGGTGAGATGGCTCAGTGGTCTAAAGCACCTACTTAGAATAAGCTAAGCTAAGCAAAGCACAAGGACCTCAGTTCAATCCCCCAGCACCACATGCCAGCC